>NW_023605244.1:0-26255 GCF_014898055.3 Talpa occidentalis
GGAAGGAACCGGCTCTGCAGGGGCAACCGCTGCGCCACCGGGGGAGGCCCGGATCAACTTTTTACAATTTTTAGGCTTACCTTATCATGAAACCTGGTTTTTAAACAACTAGTATCACCTGCTTAGAGTGTTACTGAAAACACTATTCTTCGGAGGATTCCAAATTTTGTTAAAGTTTATAAACTGATGCCTTTCTCTGCATTCTAGTCTGCCTATTCTCCTTTCTTTCTAACTCCTCTGGAGAGAATTTGAAACTTTCATGGTATTACAAGAATTTGATCTGTTTTTCTCTTGGTTCATCTACTAAATTTTATCAATCTAATTTACAACCAATGATAAATTTTTTTTGAAAAGATGTATTTATGCACACACGAACTGGGTGTAAGCCAGAGGTCGGGGGGTGAGAGGATTCCCCAGAGACAGAGTGGGGAGCAGAACAGGCAGACTGACCAAAGTATACTGTTGAGGGGAGCAGCAGGCAAGTGAGAGGTCTGGCTGTGCCATGCATCACCTTCCTGGCTGGCCCAGGAATTGAGGCTGCAGTGTTCTGGCAGTAGCTTTGTTAACGCCTGTCCTTTAACCCCTTGTCACCAAGGGAGGCCCTGTTATGTTTTTTTTTTTTTAAGTGTTCTTCAAAAACCTTTTTACTCTACTGAAATAACCTGAGTGTGAAGTTTAAATCTAGGTAGTCTGGGGGAGGTGAAACAGATTCCATGAAACCTCTAGGATTTTTAATAAAGTTGTTTTGTCTTTTTCTGTGAGATTCTTTATGACTCTTCAAAGGATTGTAGTGATCTTGGAAATGGTTAATAATCAGTTTCTGAATGGCAGTGGGAATAATTTTTTTTAACTCCAACTACAGCCTCTTTCAAACATTTTCCTTTAGAAGTGTGTGTTGCCTTTCATTATTTCAAGTCTATTATTTCTACATCTTTGTTCTAATTTTAACCTGCTACTTAGGGATTTTTGGCTTACATAATATAAACATTGGCTTTATGTGTAAGATGTAATACCCTGAAGTAAAGTTTTTGGGTTTCGTTGTGGAAGAAGCATAAGATATAAAATAAAGTGCTAACTGTACCATCAGGGAAAACTATAAGAGTTTAAAGGGTGGCAGTATATGCATCATATAAAAATCGTGATGACTAGTGACTGGAGGAGATGCAAACCTTAAAGTAGCATTCAAGGAAAATTAATATTGGAATGGAATGTGTTGAGAAAGAGGAAGAGTTAGGTAGGCCAGATGTGTGATGAGAATACAGCACTCCTGATAGGAAATGATTCTTGGAATAATGCTAGGAAGAGCTGGGGAAGGAATGGGTTTGGTGGATTTAGGGAAGGAAAGGTAGAATTTCTTCAATGGACCATGTGGGATAGATTAGAATGCTTGAGTTGCATAAAGCACGGTCAGTTGTATTTTTCTTCATCTTTGTGAAACCACTTGAGTATTTTACAGAAAACCAAGATAAGGGACTCAAATCAAAAACCAGGTCAACCAACTGAATGTTGTGGACTCAATTTTTCTATTGTGGGCTATGCATGGTCATATTCCCAGTGTGTTCTGTTAAGTAGTTTTCAAAAAAAGCAAATCGTTTAAAGATACAAAGTCAAATCCTATCTTGCTACCAACGCTGCTGCAGTCAATGATTAATGATAACTAGTATGTATCTTTTATTACCTAAAGTCAATTTACCAAATATTCACCAGTACGAAAACAGACACTACAGAACAAGTCTTACATCTAGAAATTAACACTAATGCAGGTAGGATGGAGGCTTGGGAAAAATTATCTGATTTTTAAATACCAGGGAAAAATTACCATCAGATAGCTTCTGAGCTGGACCTTGAAGGATGGGTACAACTTTGCTGCTGAAAATGAGAAACAAGGGGGCCTCCCGGTGGCGCAGCGGTTGAGCGCTGGGTTGCAAAGCTGCCCGCGGCCTCTGCGGCGCCGGTTCGATCCCCGGCTGCTCCCAGGCCACCAGGAGGAGGGTCCCACATGGCGTGCAGACCTCTCCTGCCGCCCCGCTGCTCCCCTCAGCAGTGTACTTCGGTCCTTTCTGCCTGCTCTGCTCCCAGCTCTGGCTCTGGTGAATTCTCTCACTCCCGCCGCTTCTGACTGTTACCCAGTGCATGTATAAAAAAAAAAAAACAAACAAATAAAATAAATAAAAACATGCCTCTATTAAAAAAAAAAAAACTTAAAAAAAAAAAAAAAGAAAAGAAAATGAGAAACAAGGAATACAAAAGACAAAGGTGGCCAGAAAAAGTAGGTTAAAAGGTAAAGATTTGGGTGAAGACAAGACAAATCTGGGAGGCAGGCTGAAAAAAAAGTGCCAAGTATCTCCTTTACCTGGCAAAATAGCCTGGCCAAGCAGGTAGAGCTGTGGTCCCCAACAACATTATTTTCAACTTTATTTTAAGCAATGTCTCTCTGCTCCATGTGCCCCCTCCAGGTCTTCTGGCTCTACATCCTGCTTCCTTCCTTCCTCAGTCTCTTCTGCAGCTTCTTCTCTCCTTGCTCAGCTCCACCCTCAGGTGTTCCAGCAACTTCCCTGTGGTGGGTGATGGGATTTGTCTTTCCCAATGTCCTGATGGCTTTGGTCTGGAGTGGGGGTGGGGTCCACAAAGCCTGTATGGGATTAGCTCAGGACATCCTTTCCCCCAACTCTCTTGCAGCTCTTCCGAAATTTTGTTAGGGGAAAGGATGTCCTGAGGTAATTCCATACAGGCTTTGTGGACTCCACCCCCACTTCAGACCAAGCGTTACCCTGTAAGGAGCAGAGAGATAGTCCCTGTCCCTTCACCACTGGCTAGTGATGTTTACCTACACCTACCTTGTTACTCGACCTCCTTCCCTGCACTAATCCGGGGGTTTTTGTAGGTGTTTTTCCTCTCTTCTGACTGACACCCCACTCCAGCAGTTTCCTTATTCACGATTCAGGCCTCAACTACTCTGCAAAGACTTCTTTCCCAACACTAGGTCTCGCTCTAACAGAGCAAGGCACAAATGTGCACGAGAATCCCAAGCCCTTCCACCTGACGTCCCTTCTGCCCGCGAAGGCAGCGGCAAAAAAGTCCCGGAGCGGAAGGGGCGTGTTCCTGGACGGCGGAAGTGACGGGACCCGGAAGTGCGGCTCGCGTGCTGCCGCTCTCTGTGGCCTGGCCGTAAAAATGCCTTGGAAAGAGAAAAGAAACAGAAGAAAAGGAGAAGTGCCCAGAAGGGGTGAGTGGCGCGCGGCATATTAACCTAGGCTTGGGGCTGGAAGAAAAAGAAAAAAGAAGTGCCCAGGAGGGATGTGGGGGGCGCAGCCTGTTTGCGTGGGCTGGGGGACGAAAAGGAGAGGTGCCCAGGAGGGGTGAGTGGCGCGCGGCACGTTTACCTGGGCAAGGTGTGCCTTCGGGCTCTCGGGCGGGCGAAGCGGAGGGGCGTGGCGTGGTGTCGTGTCGCTGAGTTTCTGCCATTGGTACCTAGAGAGAACCCGGACGATGGCGTTCGTGGGAGTCAGACAGGAGACTATCTGGTCGGACAAGTCGCCAATAGCTTATTCCACGCAAGCCCCCCTCCAGCGGCAGCGCAGGTCCACTGGCGTCCCTCTTCGGCTCCTTTGACCCTCAGCTTCAACCGTGTACGTGCCTGTGCCTAAAGTAAGTCACTGGGTTCTGTTCCGAATGGTCCATTAGAGTAACTTTAAGCAATCTACGGTGCAGGGCATGGCAGGTGGGACAGGTGGGGTTCAATCTAAGTAACTTTAGTTACTGGACATACCAGTGAGAAGAGATGCTAATTTAGAAAAACCACTAAGTTATTAAAAAGGATGAAGTCTCAAAACATAACTTCCAACTTTTAAAGGAAACCACCAAAAAAAAGGAAACAGGATGAGGAGGAGGAAAGTACATCCCAAAATCAAAGACCAATTTTGGAAGAATCTGCCAAAAAATGAAAGTGAAGAAGAACTTTCTGTTGCAGACAAACGTTGGCAAACAGGTTGGTAAAATTGCGTTAGTTGATGTTAGAGATATAAGATGGTAGAGAAATTGGGATTGTTGTACATGTCATAGCTTATTTTTTCTGCTCATTTCAAAGTTCTAATTCAATTTTTTTATTATGGAAAATATACATATTTAAGAGTTGAATAAGGATCTCCATGTTTGCAGCACCAACAATCATTAGTACTCTGCCAGTCTTATTTTATCTTTACCCCATTTATATCCATCTCACTATTTGAATGCAAACTTAAACTTGTTTCGTCTTTAAATATTTCTGCATGTAGGTAAAAGATGCATTCAATTTTCTTAAACTACCTCAGAGATCAAATTTCTCCCATTAACTTGTTTAAATGAACTTCTGTTGCTCTATTGCCTGACAGTTTTCACATATCTTCAAAAGTTTGACTTAATTTTTCCTAACCCTTTAGTTTTTCTGAAGATACTAGTCACTTTTAGATAATGCCACTTTTAAAATTTAGAGATATTTTTGATTGCTAAGCTTATACATACAATAACCAGAAATAGGTGGGAAATTAATCACTATGCTTTGTCAGATTCTCCACCTGACTTCCATGACACTTTTTCTTTCTTTCTTAAAAAGAGAAAATGCTCTAGCAAGTGCAGATTTAGAAGAAGAAGTTCACCAGAAACAAGGGCAGAAAAGGAAAAATTCTCAATCTGGTGTTAAAGTAGCAGATAAAAAAGAACATGATGATGTAGACCACATAGTTGTAAATCAAAGAAAGAAAATTAAAATCAACCAGGAAGAAGAGAGATTAAAGAATGAGAGAACAGTGTTTGTTGGAAATTTGCCTGTCACATGTAATAAAAAGGTGAGTTTGTACTGTATATTGTAAAAATTCAGAGAAATTAATTCATTAGTTTGTTTACTCTTTATTAAATAAGCACATAAAAAGTCATTAATACATAACTTTATTATAAATGACTACTATACAAATTGTTCTACAGACAGATTCTGTATTCCATACCATTCCTTTCCCATAGTCACTGCCCTAATTCAGACTTTTGCAAATTCTTTTGACCTCTTGCTGTGGTCTTCTGTCTGGGTTTTTTCATTCCAGCCACATGCCACCTCTGTATGTGTAGGGATATTTATCTTTTTTCTTCACTGCTCTGTCCTTAGCATCTCAAAATAATACTTAGTGCACAGTAGAAGCTCAATAAATATTAGTTTGTATAAATAAATTAATACAAAAATGTATAGGGCCTCCCCGGTGGCGCAGCGGTTGAGCGCTGGGTTGCGAAGCTGCCCGCAGCCTCTGCGGCGCCGGTTCGATCCCCGGCTGCTCCCCGGCCACCGGAGGAGGGTCCCACATGGTGCGCAGACCTCTCCTGCCGCCCGCTGCTCCCCTCAGCAGTGTACTTCGGTCCTTCTGCCTGCTCTGCTCCCCGCTCTGGCTCTGGTGAATTCTCTCACCCTCCCGCGCTTCTGACTGTACCCAGTGCATGTATAAACCAAACAAACAAACAAACAAACAAATAATAAATAATAAGACATGCCTCTAGAAAATTAAAAAAAAAAAAAATGTGCAAATGAATTTTCTTCCATGTGATAATCATACTTTTGGCATTCCTTGGGTCACAATCCTGCCCATCCCTTGAAGGACAATTTAAATTCCACTTCCTTAGACACAAAACAGTACAAAAAATTGCCTGGTTTTTCTCTATCCTTTTTACCCTTTTGTCTCCTAGTATTTTATTTGCGATTATTTTTACAGAACATAATACATTATTTTACTTTGTAGCATAGTTTTGGTTATTGATCTTCCTGTTAGATTATAAGGAGCTCAAGGGAAGGGAGTATGTGTTGTGCTTTGCACATTCAGTAAATTATTTTTGAATTAAAATTGGTTATAGAAATTATTGTCCTAGCTGTCAAACACATTCTTGGCATTCTCCACATTCTAAGCTAGTCTTAAGAAAAACATACAAAATTTACCCTCTAAATTTCAATACGCAATTTTTTTTTTTTTGAAGATTTCTTTTTTTTTTAGATTTATTTATTTATGCATACAAAAGCTGGGGTACAGGCCAGAGATGTGGGGGATGAGAGGATTCACCAGAGACAGAGAGGGGAACAGAACAGGCAGATTGACCAAAGTACACTGCTGGGGGGAGGAGCGGGCGAGTCAGGAGAGGTCTGCTGTGCTATGTGGGTTGCTTCCTGGCTGGCTGGGAATTGAACTCGTGCTGTAGTGGCTGAGGACAGCTTCATAGGTTGCGTTTTAACCCTTGTGCCAACAGGGAGGCCCTAAAGATTTATTTATTTATGCATACAAGAACTGGAGTGTAGGCCAGAGGTGTGGGGGGTGAGAGGATTCACTAGAGACAGAGTGAGGAACAGAACAGGTGCATTGACTGAAATACACTGCTGAGGGGAGCAGTGGGCAAGTCAGGAGAGGTCTGGTGTGCCATGTGGGCATCTCCCTGGCTGGAGATTAAACTTCTGCTGCAGTGGCTGCAGATAGCTTCATAGGTTGCGTCTTAACCCCTTGCACCACCAGGGAGGCCCTCAATATGCAATTTCAATATGGTCCTAATGCCTAGCACTTAGAAAATTTCTCATACTGACATAAGAATCCGTAAAATTCATTTCTGGTTGGCGCCAACATGAAAAAAAAGGTTACATTATCTGTGGAATAGATAATCTGAGTTTTCATGTGGTGAAGATTATAAAAGACTGAAAGATAAAAATGTATAGTGGGCCTCCCTGGTGGCGCAGGTGGTTGAGCGCCACACCATGAAGCTGTTCGCAGCCTCTGCAGCAAGGATTCGATCCCGGCCGGCTGGTGAGAACCCCACATGGGGTGGCAGACCTCTCCTGTCTCGCCTGCTGCTCCCCTCAGCAGTGTATTTCATCAGTCTGCCTGTTCTGTTCCCCGCTCTGTCTCTGGTGAAGCCTCTCACCCTCCCGTACATATGGCTTGTACCCCAGCACTTTCATAAATAAAAAAAAAATCTTTAAAAAAAAGATGTTTAGTCCCTTATGGATACTAACATGAAATTATGTTTTCTTTTTACTTAAATTTCAGAAAATTTTTTTGTCTTCCAACTGACTGGTCACCCTTTCTCCCACAATGTTCTTATAACAAAACCTGGTAGTAAAAGATTATCAGATGGCTTGACTTTGTTCCTTTTTGTAACCCTTATTTGATATTCTGAAAGTAGACTAAATAAAGAATATGTATATATATTTATGTATTTATTTATATTTTAGAACCTGAAGTCATTTTTTAAAGAATATGGACAAATAGAATCTGTGCGATTTCGTTCTCTGGTAGGTTTTTCCCCCTCCACTCCTTAAAATTGCATAATCTTAAAGTCTATTGTATTGAATCAGAGTTATAAACATCTTATGTTAGTGAAATGGAGGTGTACTTGCCTTTAAGATTTTGAGTCAGCAGGTCGAAATCAACCCAAAAAATTGTTGCTCTTAGTGACTCTCGAACTTTGTCAGTTAATTCAATGAATTCACGTAATGAAATAATATACTTATTGTTACTAAGGCCAATTACGTATTTTGTGGGATGGCGGGTGACATTTGTTTGTTGTGTTTACTAAATAATCAGAAAGGTTAATACTTGTTAAGAAGCATTTCTGGAATCATAGGTATTCAATATGGGAGGTTTGTGTGACTGCTGTAGACAGTACTTAGGTTCTGAGCATGAAAAAGTTTTTTTAAAGCATCAATTTAATGTTAAAACTATATAAATGGTATCTGATTTTACCAACTAACTACTCTAATTACACCATGATCCTCAGAGCATGTAATAAGCATCCCTTGTGTTTTTGTAATTAATATGCATTAGAATACAAGAAATGCTTTTTCCTTATTTCTAACTGCCCTTTCTCATGTGATTCTCTAAAATGGGATTTCTCAACTTAAGTACTCTTGACATTTTGGGCTGGATAACTCCTTGTTGGAGGCCACCCTCTACATTGTAGGATATTTAGTAGTATTCCTGCCTCGGCCTGCTAGATGCTGGTAGTGCCCTTTCTATCCCAGTTGTAACAACCAGTAATAGCTCCAGACATGGTCAGATGTCACAGTGGGCAAACTGCCTACTTCTCTAAAAGTTGACATTTCCCAAGATTTTGGAGCAGTCTATAATTTCTCTGATGGCATTATTGTCTCACTTTTATTACATATATTTGATTTGCCCTTCTGCCTTTTCCCCATATCAGGTTTATGTGTGACATACACACTCTGGTGTCTTGAAACCCCAGTTTTAACATGTCTGTTCTTAAACCTTCATCCATCCCTCACCCCACCTGTGCTGTCTGTTGATTTTCTATATTATTTAGTGCTTCCCAGACTGTGGGCCTTGTGGTTGTCTTTAACTCTTTTCTTTGGCCCACCCAATCTATTGTTATCTTGGCCTGTTTTTCAACTGTGTTTTCTTCTCAAGATTTTTTTTTTCATTGTTTCACCTAAGTTTTCTTTTTTTTAATTTTTTAAGATTTACTTATTTATACAAGAACCAGGGTACAAGCCAGATTTGTGGGAGTGTGAGAGGATTCACCAAAGACAGAGTGGGGAACAGAACAGGCAGACTGACGAAATATACTGCTGAGGGGAGCAGTGGGTGTACAGGAGAGGTCTGCTGCGCCATGTGGCACCCTCGGCAGCCACGGCCGGTATTGAACCGGCACTGCAGAGGCTGTGGACAGCTTCACAGTGCTGTGCTGAACGGCCTGCACCACCAGAGGAAGCCCTCCACCTAAGTTTTCACTACCTTTTGCCAGAACAGTTGCTGAGGCCTATTATAGTTACTGCCTTTAGCCTACCTCTGATTTAGCCAAAATACTGCTGTTAGCTTAATTGCTCTGAAGTACTTCACTCTGAACTCCTGCCTGATATCCTCCCTCTCTCCCCGCTCTGTATGTGCCGCATGCCACCTCTGCATTATGTGCAGGGATATTTATCTTTTTCTTCACTGCTTTGTCCTTAGCACCTCAAAATAATGCGCATAGTAGAAGCTCAATAAATATTAGTTGTGTAAATGAATAAATACAAAAATGTGTAAATGAAGTTTCTTCCATGTGATAGTCATTATACATTATTCTCTCTCTCTCTCTCTCTTTTCTCTCTTACCTCTGTGTATCACCCATATATACCTACCTTGGCCTGGTATTATTTTTTGGCAACCTGCCCAGATTCTCCTATATCACTAGGCCACTGGCATCTTTGGTGACCCTGCTCTGTGCTGTGCAGCACCCACACTGCAGTGTAGTCCTTGTGATACTGTCCTGTAATTTTTTTTATGTTGTTTGTGTACCCCACCAGACTGTAAGCTGTGACTATAAATACCCAGTTTGTCTTGGTTACCAGTACCTGTACATTATGCACAGCAAGTAGGTATGGAATTCCTTAAAAGCTTTCTGTTAGTCTTGCTGTCACTGAGATCCGTCCATCTTAGCCTGGTGGTCTGCACAGGGTGGCCCCGAGGCTCTGTGTTCCTCCACACATAAGTCCTGCAGCCCAGGAGCTATGCCTGTTGCTGGGCGTACCTGTAGCCTTTCTCACCCTTGACCTTTTCTCAGTTCATTTGTTTTGCAGGGGTTCCTTCTTAAACTCCATTTTGCCTCTTAAAATACTGGAGGCAGTTGCATTGTTATTCAAGATTTCATCAGATGACTAAGAAAGAAGTTTTTCAGAGATTTACAACTCCCCTAAATGAGACTGACATTCACAGGTGCTTCTAGACTGTGAACTGTATCTTTTTGCCTTCATCTTCTCAGTACCTGGCGGTATTAACACACACCTGACAGTTATAGTTGTTGATTGAATTTCCTCCATGCAAGTTTCATTACCTGCCCCCTCTACTCTTAAGCACTACATAAGACTATAGTAAAGTGAACCTAAATATAAAAGGGAATTCCTTTTTTTCCCAATTAAAGCTACCACAATTTTTTTTTTCCAACAGCCATATATGAGCTTTTAGAGATATGGATGAAGTAATATGTCTTCTTACATTATAATTTTAGCCTGACCTTTTTTTTTTAAAGATTCATTGATTTATGCATACAAGAGCTGGGATATGGGCCAGAGGTACAGGGGGTGAGAGGATTCACCAGAGACAGAGTGGGGAACAGAATAGGCAGACTGACTGAAATACACTGCTGAGGGGAGCAGTGGGCGAGACAGGATGTGTCTGCTGGGCCATGTGAGCAGCTCCCTGGCCAGAGATCGAACTCGTGCTGCAGTGGCTGCCAGTAGCTTCACAGTGCTGATACTTAATCACTTACACCACCAGGGAGGCCCTAGCTTGACATATTTAAAATCACATGGGATTTGCAAAAAACACCAAGTAGAAATGTTGCCTTTTCATGCTTGTTTTATAAAACAATTTTCTTTACATTCTTCATGTGCATCTTTAACATCATTGTCCCCTTATGATCAAATACCACTTCAAGTCATCTGACAAAGTTTGAGGCCACAGTATGTTTGCTTCTGTTCAGGGCCTGTTGGATCTAAGTATGGTACTATCTTTGGATGTTTCTGTCCTCAGCTACCAGCTCCCATTCACATAGCATTAGGATAGTTGTTTCTGGTTCACTTTCAATCACCTCATATCAGAGTTAGAAATTTAGAATTCAATTAATTAACATTTAATTTGCTACAATATTTCAAATAATTAATTTTCTCTAATTTTTTTTTCTCTTAAAAGATTCCCGCAGAGGAAACCATGTCCAAAAAGGTGGCAGCAATAAAGTAAGTTTATAATTAAAGAAAGGAAGTAGTTTTAAACTGTTTGGGAATACATCATGCTTTGACTGTTTCCTATTGTCTGTAATAGCATAGGAATTTGTCACCTGTTTGTCTTTAGGCCTTAATGGAAATTGTAGAGTCATGGGACATATTGTAAAATAACTTGCTAGTAAACGTACCCCAAGAAACTTCAAGGGGGTCGATCAATTTGGTGTAGTTTCGTCATTTTAGGGCACACATTCTCAGATTGAAATCAAGATGCATCTGAAAATCAGAGGTGCTCCATAGTTGTTGGCTGGTCAGGTTTTTGTAGGGACAGTTATGTTCTCTGGGATACTGCCAATCCAAGACCACTTTAAATTCTCTATAAGGGTTTCTGAACCAAACAGGTAGTGTGGCTTCATTCTGATACGCAGGATTCCCGTTTCCTTTCCCATGTATTTCCGCCCTTGTTGCCAAGGGGTGAGCTTGCACGTTTCTTTACTAAAAGTTGTTTCTCATTGATTTTCTTAATTCAAGTATAGTTGCCATATGTAAATTTTATAAAGCCTTTATTTCTCATTTAACTTTAGTTTTTTGTGTTTTTCCTATTAGTCTCCCAATCTGGGGTGTTTTGTCTTTTTTTTTTGAAAGATTTATTTATGCATACAAGAACTGGGGTAAAGTCCAGAGATGTGGGGGGTGAGAGGATTCACCAGAGACAGAGTGGGGAACGGAACAGGCAGATCTACTGAAATACACTGCTGAGGGGAGCAGCAGGCGAGACAGGAGAGGTTTGCTACACCACGTGGGTCGGCTCCCTGGCCGGGGATCGAACTTATGCTGCAGAGGCTGCTGATAGCTTCATAGTGCTGCGTCTCAACCCCTTGTGCCACCAGGGAGGCCCTGTTTTTTCTTTCTTATTGGTACTTGAAATGATGGATTTTAGAAGCAGAGGGGTATATATTGTACACATATACTCACACACATACACATATACATAAGATACATACATAAGATCTCTATAATTTGATCTCTATATAGATAGTTATATTAGATAACTTATAATGTACTGTAAAAACATTCCTCAGGATCCTCTTATATATAAAGATATTTGAATCATCCCCTTGAACATTTTGACAAGTTTATTTCTATGTTCATTCCTAATTTGGAATTATTTGGTGGACCAGGTCTTTGCCATTTTTTCCCCATAACCATTCCAGTGCCAGATACATAGTTCACACTTGATCAGTACGTGTTAATATGTGTTCCTGACTCCCGTAATTTTTCCTCAGGTAACCAAACGTCAGTCTTTTATACAAGACAATATTCAAACGCTATGGGGAATGTAAAACTTGGCAAGACACAGCCCTTCTTCTTTGGAGATTATGGACTTTTGTTTCTATGTAAGATTGGAATCCAGGGGCCTGAATTCAATAGAAGTAAAGGTTCTGTTACAAGAGTATGTCATAATAGTACTGAGGAGATTTGGTGCCAGAAAAATGGAGTCAAGGGCCTCCTGACCCCATTTAAAAACACTTTAAATTTAATTATTTGAATAAGAAATAAAGGAAATGGTTCAAAAGAAAAAAATGTAATAGTGTATGCAATGAAAAGTTCCTACATTTCATCCCTAGTCAGCCAATTTACTGCCTCAGACACCTGTGGTTTTTACTTTACCTTTAAAAAAAAATTATATTTATTTATTTTTATGCATCATTGTTCATTTTTGTATAATGTTTGATTTCTCCCCTCATGTGTAATCACCATAAAATTCCCACCACCAAATCACCTGTGAACTGTCACCACGTCTCTTGTGCTCTTTCCTCTTCTTTTTTGACCTACCCCCCTCTCTCTCCCTCTCCTGTGGTGTGTCTCAGTTCTGGAGTTTGCCTGCTTGTTTTGTCCTTTGTTTTCTTACCTGACCCCTTGTTCAGTTTCCCTATATTCCTCCCATCAGTAAAATTACCTGATATTTTTCTTTTTCCTTCTGACTTATTTCACTGAGCATAACCCCTTCCAGCTCATTCCATGTTGCTGTGAATGGCATGAGTTTATCTTTTTTGATTGCTGAGTAGTATTCTGTTGTGTATATGTACCACATCTTCTTGATCCTATCATCTGTTTTTGGGCATTTGGGTTGTTTCCATATCTTAGCTATTATAAGTAATGCTGTAATGAACATAGGAGTGCAGCTTTCCTTTCTAATTAATGGTTTTGTGTCCTTTGGATAGATTCCTAGGAGTGGAATTGCGGGGTCAAATGGTAGATCCATTTTAATAATATAAGGGTCCTCAACACAGTTTTCCATAGTGATTGGACCAGTTTGCAGTCCCACCAGCAATCTAAAAGGGTTCCTTTTTCGCCACATCCTTGACAGCATTTGCTATTGTCATTTTTTTTAATGTGGGACATTCTTACTGGTGTGAGGTCATCTATAACCTTCTGGTGACATTTTATGCATTTACAAACTAATATACATGTATGTTCATACCCCCACACATAACTTTTGGACCAGTGGTATTTAATATAAACATGTTACTCTACTTCTTTCTTTTTACCACTTGCTGTAACTTAGAAATCTGTTCATATCAGTGTAAAAATTGCTTCTCCATTCTTTTACAGGGCATCTTTGTTTTCTATAAGGTATACCGCAATTTGTTTTAACAAACCCATCACTGATGGACATTTGGATTTTTTCCCTAGTTTTGTGTCTATTACAAGTAATGTAGAGTGTGAGTGACCTTGTACTTATTTAAGTTTGTACACACGCAAATTTATCTCTAGGATAAACTTTTTTTTTTTAAAGATTTATTTATATATGCATGCAAGAGTTGGGGTACAGGCCAGAGATGTGGGGGATGAGAGGATCCACCAGAGACAGTGGGGAACAGAACAGGCAGACTGACTAAAAACACTGCTGAGGGGAGCAGCGGGGAGACAGGAGAGGTCTGCCTCGCCGTGTGGGTTTCTCCCTGGCCTGCGGGGGGTTGAACTCATGCTGCAAATGCTGTGGATTGCTTCATAGTGAGGTTCTTAACTCCTTGCGCCACCAGGGGGGCCCTAGGATAAACTTCTACTAGTGAAATTGCTTGATCAAAAGGTTATTTGCATTTGTAATTTTGACTGCTTTCCATCCCATAGAGATGGTAGCTTATTTCTGTTCTCATACCTTTACCAATGGTATGGTTTTCAGCTTTTTCATCATTGGCAATATCATAGGTAAAATGATATTTCTTTGTTTTTTTTTTTGTTTTAAAGATTTATTTATTTATGCATACAAGAGCTGGGGTACAGGCTGGAGGTATGGGGGGTGAGAGGATTCACCAGAGACAGTGGGGAATAGAACAGGCAGATTGACCGAAGTACACTGCTGAGGGGAGCAGCGGGTGAGCCAGGAGAGGTCTGCTGTGCCTTGTGACTTGTTCTCTGGCTTGCCTGGGGACCAAACTCATGCTGCAGAGGCTGCGAACAGCTTCATAGGTTGCGTCTTAACCCCTTACACCATGAGGGAGGCCCCTAAAATGATATTTCTAATCTATATTTCTTTTATGACTGAGCATCTTTTCATATAATCAAGAATCATTTCTGTTCCCTTTTATGTAAATTGTTACACATTTCCTCAATTTTTTTCTACTGAGTTTCTCTGTTGAAATCTGCTAGGTGTAAAGAAATTAGCCTTTTGTTATTTGAGTTATTTTTCCTATTGGTCACTTGCTATTTTTCTTCTACTCACTGGAGATTTTATAATGTAAAACTTATTGCCTTTTAATTTTATAGTTAAACATTTGTCAACTTTTTTTCTACTTTATGAAAGCCTGGTTTACCTTCAAAAGACTGCACAAACTTTATTTATTTATTTATTTTAATTTAAATAAATTGTATTTTTATATTCCCATACAATTGCAACCCCTTATTTTGACCCCAATTCCTCCCCGCCCCGTCCCCCACTCCCCATAGAGTGTCTCTGGTTCATATTTTTTGTTGATTTTGATTTTCACTTTCTTATAGTTATTCATTTTCCTGGGTCCCTTATTTAAGTTTTCTAGATTCCTGCTGTGAGTGAGACAATCCGGTATTTTTCTTTTTCTTTCTGGCTTATTTCGCTGAGCATGATCCCTTCCAGCGCCATCCATGTTGCTGCAAATTGGATGTGTTTATCTTTTTTGAATGCTGAGTAATATTCCATGGTGTATATGTACCACATCTTCTTGATCCAAGACTGCACATACTTTATATGTATAATTTTTAATTTTTTTATTTTCTGTATTTTTTTTTTTAATTTCCTAAAATCATTGCCATAGTCAAGATACTGAATGCTGGGCCTCCCTGGTGGCGCAGGCAGTTGAGCGCAGCGCTGTGAACCTGTTTGCAACCTCTGCTGTGCCAGTTCCATCCCCGCTGGCTGTGGAGAAACCCACATGGCTAGGCAGACCTACTGTCTCGCCCTCTGCTCCCCTCACCATTGTATTTTGGTTGGTCTGCCTTTCTGTTCCCTGTTCTGTCACTGGTGAATCTTCTCACCCTCCCACACATCTGGCCTGTACCCCAGTTCTTGTATAAAAATAAATAAACTTAACCGAAAAATTTTTAAAAATCTTTCCAAAAAAAAAAAAATACTGAACGCTTCATCACCCACCCCCTGTCACCAGGTCATCACTGACCTTCTTCCTGTCACCATGTGGGTTGCTCCAAGGCCGGCGGGAATTAAACCGGCACTGCAGAGGCTGCGGACAGCTTCACTGCGCTGCGCCCAACCGCCTGCACCACCAGGGAGGCCACTTTCCTGTCTTTGAATGTTAGTTTTCAGTTTCTAAGATTTTATGTAAATGATTTCATTGCACAGGATATACCCTTCTCTGACTTCAAAACAATAGAGTAATGTCTTCTAAGAAGGATTTGTGGTCATTCTGGTTCCTTATTGCTGATTGGTCAAATCTCAGTTATATCACCATTTTGTCAAGCTAGTGACATAATGGGTTTAGACAGTGAATAGCAATGGCTGTGGTCATTAAAAAGTGAAAAGCAGGGCCTCCCTGGTGGTGCAGAGCGTCGAGTGCAGCGCTATGAAGCTGTCCTCAGCCTCTGTAACACGGGTTCGATTCCCAGCCAGCCAGGGAAAAACCCACATGGCGTAGCAGACCTCTCCTGTCTCTTCTGCTGCTCCCCTCAGCAGTGTATTTCGGTCAGTCTGCCTGTTCTGCTCCCCGATCTGTCTCTGGTGAATTCTCTCACCCTCCCCTGCCTCTGGCCTGTGCCCCAGTTCTTGTGTAAATAAAAATAAATCTTTAAAAAAAAAAATGAAAAGCAGTCATTATACCTTCCCACTGAAAGATCAAAACACTGCCTACTGTCTTAACAAAGGGGTTGTGTTTGTTTTGCTTTTATTTTAGAGTGAGAAGAAAAAATCCAGTTGTCTTTTTTGCATTTCTGTATATATGTTAAATACAGAGCTGCAGCTGAGATTATTTTCCAGCCGTGTGGTGTTACATGGATGGTCCACCTGCTCTCACAGTGATGATTTAGTAAGAAGGCATGGGTTACATGTTTCAGCCAATGTCTGTACAAGTTATGTAATTTTTTGAATTGTTCCTAAATATTTAGGTGATGAAACTTTCTTCAGAAATTTTTGTCATATGTGTTGAGTGAGAGTGAAAAACAACCTGTATATATTTTATTTATATTTACTGATGGAAACATTTTAACACTGTCTTCTTTTTTTCCTGGACTATAGACGTAAAGTTCACCCTGACCAGAAAAATATTAATGCTTATGTTGTGTTTAAGAACGAGAGTGCTGCTACACAAGCGTTGAAAAGGTAATTTTATCGCTTTGAGGTTCAGCAGAATTATTTAAATATACATGCTTTATTCTTTGGTTTCATTTTAGGACAAATATTACAGTAACCTGGGGCTCATTTTTAACAGTCATTTCTTCCTCATATTTATAATACAGAAATGGTGCCCAAATTGCAGAAGGATTTCGAGTTAGAGTTGATCTTGCATCTGTCACTTCCTCTGTAAGTAGTACTTGAGTTGTTTAAAAAACTTAGTCTTGGGCCTCCCCGGTGGCGCAGTGGTTGAGCGCTGTGTTGCAAAGCTGCCCGCAGCTTCTGCAATGCCGGTTCCATCCCCAGCCACTGGGCGAGGGGCCCACCTGGCATGCAGACCTATCCTGCTGCCTGCTGCTCCCTCAGCAGTGTACTTCATCATTCTGCCTGCTCTGCTCTCCGCTCTGCCTCTGGTGAATTCTCTCACCCTCCTGCACTTCTGACTTTACCCAGTACTTGTATAAATATATAAAATAAAATCTTAACAAAAAAAAAAAAACAAGAAAAAGTCTTGTAGAGAGAAATGTTTTCTTCTGAGCTTTTGTTAGCAGTGAGCTTGAGGGACGCAGAGAAAGAAATAACCTTTGTCGGGCCTCCCCGGTGGTGCAGCGGTTGAGCACTGGGTTGCGAAGCTGCCCGCGGCCTCTGCGGCGCCGGTTCGATCCCCGGCTGCTCCCCGGCCACCAGAGGAGGGTCCCACATGGCGCGCAGACCTCTCCTGCCGCCCGCTGCTCCCCTCAGCAGTGTACTTCGGTCCTTCTGCCTGCTCTGCTCCCCACTCTGGCTCTGGTGAATTCTCTCACCCTCCCGCGCTTCTGACTGTACCCAGTGCATGTATAAACAAAACAAACAAATATAATAAATAAATAAAAAAAAAAAAAAAAAGAAATAACCTTTGTCCTCTGGAGTCACAATATCAGTGCCAGTAATGGTCCACCAACTTAGGTCTACATTTGCTATAGGATTATGATCCCCCCAGTCCCACCATTAGAATGAATAATCAGAGAGTTAGGTTGGAAGATGTGTTAGACAGCATCTAGGCCAGTGCTTTATAGAATGAGGACTAGAAAGTTAAATAATTCATTTAACGGTTTTTAAGTCTCTGCTTTGTGTCAGCCATATAGTCTCAGTTTCCTAGATGTTCCCATTATAAAGGTGAAGATAAAATTGGAATGATTGAGGTACTGATGACTGTGGCCAATGAATACTGTCAGAAAGGCTCAGGGTACTTCGTCAGCTCTGGTATGGGCGCTTGGCGGGCAAGGTGCCAACAAGAAGTGACAAAGGAGGGTTTCTAGGAAAACAGGTGTTACATCAGACATGAAAGATGAGTCCGTGATATCCAGGCAAAAATTACAAAAAGAGAATATTGGATTAGGACAAACAGTGCAAATGTGAGGACCCAAACTGAATTTGCTCAGGGAATGTCAAGGGCTTGATACAGTTTTAGTGGGTAGCGTGTGAGGCTGGGTAGGACTAAGAGTTGCTATTGGAGAAATAGGTAGAGGCCAAATCATGAAGTCTGTATTCTGCCATGTTGGTTCTGGGTTTGTGTAGGTGCTATGGTACAGGTGTAAGCATGGGAGAGTTGTGACCAGACTTGGCATTTTACGAAGCTCCTTTGAAATGAAGGCTGGGCTTGTAAAAACTCATAACATTACTTCAGTCAGTGTCAAAGTGACCTGGTTGAGAAATGATAAAGGCCTGGTTGACAGCACTGTCTTTGGTTATGGATCTAGCACAGGTGAAGAAACTGTCTTGGGGGCCAAAACCACTTGCCACATATTTTTTGAAATAAAGTTTTATGGGTACAAACCATACTCATTAGGTTATGTATTGTGCTAAATGACAGACTTGAGTGGTGGCAATACATGGACTACAGTTGCAACACATGGACTACAGAGCCTGAAATATTTGCTCTCTGGTACTTCACAGGAAAACCTTGCCCAGCCCTAACATAGCATGCCTTTCTTGAGCACTGCCATGTGTCAGTGTTGGGTCACCAGTAATCTGAAACTGGTCTCTGTACATGAAGGGCAAGGAGAGATGGAAGAAAAAGACAGACTAGACTACTCCATATTGGCAGGTGGCAGTTTTAATAAGCAAAGGTACTTATATATAGGCTTGTCTTGGGCATCCACAAGACAGGTGGTTTTCCACCCCTGTCCCCCAAATGTTAAAAGTTTGTCTAGAGGCTTTAACTGGGTTTAATCAGGTACACTGTCGAGATGGTCTTAGCAACATATTTTTGTCTCAGGAACATGTCCTAAGCAGTATAGGAGCAAGGAGGCCAAGTGGAACCCCTGTGGAACTCACATGGGAGGTGGGGGGTTTTGGGGAGGCTTTAATTGCCAAAGTCCAGCTACCAGGTCAACAAGTGGTCACATTCTTTGGGTTCCCTTCCCTAACCCAGTGCCAGCTGTGAACAGATAAAACACTCCCTCTTGTGGTGCTATTCACCTCATTATAGGCTACTCATAATAGAGAGGGGAAGGCTGCAGGGAAGGCTGGGTGTGTGACTAAATCAGAGATGGAGGCCCAACAGATATGTGGGGTGAGGGAAAAGGATGGGTTTTAGGATGACTTCCATTTTCTGCTTCATTGACTGATTTTTATTAACTCTTTGTGTTTCAGAGGGAGAAGAGATCAGTGTTTGTGGGCAATCTCCCATACAGTAAGTTTAAATAAAGTTATTTAAATAACAGGGACATAACAACTGAGTTGTAACCTAATGTTTTAAGACTAAAAATTGAGGTATGTTACTTCACTAATTTTCATTGGATTAAGCTTACCTTGCTGTATTTAACACCTGCAGTTTTCTAAGGCAATTCCAAGTCTTTATTTCCTCTTTGGTTGAATTTATTTGTAGGAATTGAAGAATCTACAGTTGAGGAACACTTTTTGGACTGTGGCAATATTGTGGCAGTAAGAATTGTGAGAGATAAAGTTACAGGAGTCGGCAGAGGGTTTGGCTACGTGCTTTTTGAGGTATGAGAGACTAATGCATTGTCACTGTCCTCTGAAATGAGGCTGAGAGGGATTGTCACTGCTCTTTCATCATTCAGACGTAACTGTCACACCCTCAAATTCCATCTTAAGAGAACTAATGAGTAGAGTTCCTCTAATTGCATCTAGCCAAAAGATGTTCTATCAATAGTTCCCTCTTTCTCCATAGTAATGTTACTGAATAATGTTTGAGAAACTGGATATTAAAGATATTAAATCACTAAATATCCAACTTCTGTGAAATGGAGAAAAGAATTGATTGTTCACTTCAAGTAGACGAAAATTTCAGTCTTTGTATAAATTGGTTATATTTAGCTCACCAAATATTAACCACTGTTTCATGCCTAACATTATTACATTATATTTAGTATTAGACTATACATTCTATTCAAATATACATACTGTCTGCTGGCACTTGAGTTTTTCTTCCCTCATTAATACATTTCCTTTCAGTTTTTTCCTGTGCCTTTTTTATAGTTTAACTTATACCTGTGGACCTAAAAATTTGCAACCTGCTTCACTTCGTTTATGTTATGTAAGCATCCTCCATTGAGTGATATAACATTATTTAGACTGTCTTTTCCCTCATGTTTCTCAGATTTTTCATGTTCCCTATTCCTATAATAAGGAAATTGGAGTGGTTGTTTTTTTCTTTAAATGTTTGCCTTTATTTTTGAATTACTTCTTTAGGATAGATGCCCAGTGGGCTGTTAGTAACTAGGTCAATATATATGTTTATTTTGGAGGCTCTTCATAATGTATCACCAGATATTTTTTTTTAAGATTTATTTTACTTATTTTATGCATAAAATAAAGCTGGGGTGCAGGCCAGAGGTGGGGCGGGGAGTGTGGGAGAGAACTCACCAGAGACAGCTTGGAAAGGAGAACAGGCAGATCTTCTGAAATACACTGCTGAGGGGAGCAACGGGCGAGTCAGGAGAGGTCTGCTATGCCCTGTGGGTTATCTCCCTGGCCGGGGATCGAACTAGTGCTGCAGTGGTTGCAGATAGCTTCACAAATGCTGAGACTTAACCCCTTGCACCACCAGGGAGGCCCTCACCAGATAGATTTTTTTTTTTAAATAACATAAAATTTATTTATTTATTTATTTTTATATTCCCCATACAATTGCAACCCCCCCCCCCCATTCTGTGACTTATCTGATTGTTTGACAACTCAAGTACTTCCTGGGGAAAACTGGTTAGGATCATGATTAAAGCAAGACTATAAACAAAGCTGCTGGGACACTTGTGATCGAACTTGAGTGAGGAGATGGGAGGGGTTTCTGGGTGAAAGCTTGAATGTTCTGATTTATTAAGGTTGCAATTTTACTAGTTTCTTGGCAAAGAAGTTTCTGGTAGAAATTAATATATTGATTTTATTGCAGAATACAGATGCTGTTCATCTTGCTCTGAAATTAAACAATTCTGAACTGATGGGAAGAAAACTCAGAGTCATGCGTTCTGTTAATAAAGAAAAATTAAAACAAAATTCAAAACCCAGTTCAAAGGATGTCAGTAAACCTAAACAGGGACTTAATTTTGCTTCAAAAAATGTAGGACATTCTAAAAATTTATTTATTGGAGAAAAAGCTGTTCCCATTAAGAAGAAAAAGAAAGGCCAGAAGAAAAGTGGACAGACTAAGAAACAGAAAAAACAGAGGTAGCAACTGAAGCTTTTTATTTTTATCTCACTGAGTATTGGTAATAAAAGTGTGGTGGACCCACATATTGAGTTTTAGAATTTTTCATGGATGACGTATGTGAAACACGGAAACTTTCCATTTATTATGTAGAAATAATAACTTTGAAGTGTTTGTTTTAAGGTGTTGGTGGATTAGTCACTTGGATATGTGTTATAGGCGACGGTAAATGATTTTAGACTAATGGTAAACATTTAAAATTTCAGGTTGTGTATGAACTTTAGTGGAAGTTAGAATTCAGATAGTTATTTCAGGAATTACTTGAAATGAGACACAATTAAAAAGTGAGTAGAAAAAGAAAAGAAAAATATTTAAAGAAAAAAATTTAAAGAAATATAAAGCAATAAATAATAATGGCTGTCCCAAGACAAAGTATCTTAATAATAAAAGTGGAAATGCTAACCTATGGTTTAATCACAATCTTTAAGAAGAAAGGTTTTGAGGGCTATTATATAACAGTCACTCATTTTTTTCTTCCTTTCTTTTGTATTTAACAATAAGTGGAGTTCTGGGTTTTAATTTTATTCCATCAACCTAATAATAACTAACCAATAAGACATATAAAATTTGGCTCTGATTTCTTTTTTTAATTGGTGATTAGACTAGTTATTGAAGTCCTTGGCAAATTGGCCAGAAAACAGATGTCTAATTTTTCTTTCCTATATTTTAATTTGAAAAATATTCTTCCAAGAAAACTTACACCTCATGAAACAATCTTTCAGATACTCATATGTATAGGAAACATTTTCTGATAAAATATGGTAATTATGTCATATAGAATAAAGTTCAACAAGGAGAATGAATATGAGTAGTCCCTTGGAGCTTAACCCTGTGATACAGTTACTTCCCCTCTCACAAATTTTTATACACTGGACCTGTATCCAGGAAGCAGGAGAGGAGGAAAACCAGAGAGCAGATCCTATGTCAGCAAAATCTGGATACGTGCATTCTACCATTTAGGTGGATTAAGAAGATTAGAGGGCTCTAAGTTATTTCTCATTATTTGGCTCTTTTTTTTTTTTTTTTTTTTTTGTGGGACCCTTGGCCGGCAGCAGGGGAACGAACCCGTGCAGCCCAGCGCTCAACCGCCGCACCACCAGGGGAGACCCTAAGTTATTACTCATTATTTGGAAAATCCTTTGTGGGATGTAACACAGGGAAGACCTAAGGGTCTTTAAACTATAGCTCTGTAGAAAGCAGACAGTTCATTTTCCTGTATTCAGAGACTGGGTGTTTAATGAGTAGTACCCATATGGTACTTAGAACCTTGTTTTTCTTAGGGTTCAGTAAGTACTTATTCATTGATAATTCTTATTTTTTAAAAAATTTTATTATTTAGCACATAAGAACTGAGGTATAGGCCAGAGTGTGGGAGGTGAGAAGATTCACCAGCGACAGAGTGGGGAACAGAACAGGCAGACTGACTGAAATACACTGCTGAGGGAGCAGCGGCGAGGCAGGAGAGGTCTGCTCCATGCCATGTGGGTATCTCCCTGGCCGGCTGAGATTGAACTCCTGCTGCAGAGGTTAGATTGCTTCATAGTGCTGTGCTTAATGCCTTGTGCCACCAGGGAAGCCCTCCAGCTAGATGTTTTCATAAGCATTCTGGTAATAACTTCTGACACCAATGACCAGAATTAGGTCAAACTTCACAGGTTAAGGATACAGTTCTTTACAAGACTACCTTCACTGTAGACACCTATACAACTTGGAAGGGTCTCCATGTTCACTTCTCAGTTGGCTGCTATTTAAGGGTCCCCAGAAACCCCGATCAGGCTTAATTCCTATAAGGAGTCACAGAACTCAGCAACATATTCTACTAATGACTACACACCATTTTATGACCAGAAAAAGAAAAAAAAAAAAAAACCTACAAATAAGAGCCAGCCAAATAGACACATAAGGAGAGGTCTGGGAGAGTACCAGGTTCAAAACCTCTATTGCATCTCACCCTCGCAGCACATGGCACACTGATGTGTAAGCACCTTGTATTGCCAACTCCTGGCATGCTCACCCAACTCTAGTTTTCATTATGCAGGTGCAGGCTGTGAAGTTGAACTCAGCTTCCAACCCCTCCTGCCTCAGGTAGGGCTGATATCAAGTCCCACCCTCAAGTGGTTTGTCTGTAGTTGGTGTTCTGGCCTGGACTGCCCCATCATCAGCCATTTCCTTCACATAAACTGTCAGGGCCCACCAAGAAAACAAACATTCCTATCATTCCAAGGGTTTAAGGGATCCCTTCCATGACTAGGAATAGAGGCCAACCAAATTCCTTATTACAAAACCCTGTACCTCACTGGTTTTTACCATACCTCTCATCAACTTACTGTTAAGGTCTGCTTTTTGTCCAAGATTTATTTTCTCTTAAAATTGAAACTACTCATGCAATGTTTTCTCTGTGGCTCCAAGACAACTCACCCCTTCTATTTTCTTCAATCTCTTTAATCGGTTATATTTTCTCAAGAAATTGCTCCATTTAATTTTCTTCCACACCTCCCTTGTAACATTCATTTGAAATCAAATCACTAGACTATGGGGCTTGGCGTACAGTGGATTGTGACTTAACTTGAAAAAGCAAATTTCAGTTAATTCAGGAGTCACTGATTGCCAGCATTATACATAAAAAGAAGTCTGTCGTCAACAACCTTCCATCTTTGTCTTGACAGGAGCAGGCTGTTGGCTATAGAATCTTCTGAGTTTGTGCATGAACCGACATGCACCCCCTCATACACACACTCATGGCTCTTT
This sequence comes from Talpa occidentalis, assembly GCF_014898055.3. Lineage (NCBI taxonomy): Eukaryota > Metazoa > Chordata > Mammalia > Eulipotyphla > Talpidae > Talpa > Talpa occidentalis. The sequence goes on from NW_023605244.1 coordinate 23,989, forward strand.
TTTTTTTTCCAGATTTATTTATGCATACGAGAACTGGGGTACAGTCCAGATGTGTGTGTGGGGGGGATGTGTGTGAGAGAGGACTCACCAGAGACAAAGTGGGGTACAGAACAGGTAGATTTGAAATACACTGCTGAGGGGCGCAGCGGGCGAGTCAGGAGAGGTTCGCTGTGCCATGTGGGTATCTCCCCGGTGGGGATCGAACTGGTGCTGCAGTGGCTGCGGACAGCTTCATAGGTTGCGCCCTAACCCCTTACGCCACCAAGGAGGTCCTCAGCGTCTCTTACGCAAGCGCTCCGCCAGTCCCAAACCGGGCTCCGCCGCCAACCTCCACCCGCCAGAACAAAGCGTCGGGGCCTAGGCCCCCTGCACAGGCGCAGAAGCAGCGCGGGCGCCTCCGCTCAGGCACCGCCGCGGACGTCCCCTGGGCCTCGGGCGATTAGGGCCGGAAGTGGCGCGCGCTCGGCCTTTCCGCGTCCCTCGCGGGCGGGCGGCGGGTCTGAGGGCTCCGTCGGCGCTGAGGAACGCGGCCACGGCTTCTCCCCGGGCCCCGCGGCCGCCGCCGCACAGCCCCACGACCGAGGGAAGATGGTGGGCCGGAACAGCGCCATCGCCGCGGGCGTGTGCGGCGCCCTTTTCATCGGGTACTGCATTTACTTTGACCGCAAGAGGCGGAGCGACCCCAACTTCAAGAACAGGCTGCGAGAACGTGAGTGGGTCCCTGGCCCGCCGCGCCCGGCCACCCGCGCGCCGGGCCGGGGCTTCGTGGGGCCGCGCGCCGGGCCGGGGGCTTCGTGGGGCCGGGCCCGGGCGCCCTCGCGCGTGCTCAGCCGGGCGGCCGCGAGCCCGCGGACCGGAAAAAGGTGATGGCGCCGGGGGAGCGCTCCCCGCGCTGCTCCTGGCTCCTGGGCTCTGCAGGATTCCTCCATTTTGGAGCAACGATTTTTCCATTTGGTTTTTCTCCAAGCACGTTTGCCTTCTAAATACACGCTTGTTTGGGTTGGGATTTTGGGGGGGGGTGTTGTCGCCAACCCCCCTGCTCCCCGCATTTTTTTGCCGTTTACCTTTTAAACCTTTATTCTGAACTCGAAAGTCATGGTTTTTTGGGTTTTTTTGTTGTGGTGTTTTTACGATTTTGTGCCCGAGACTGAATTCTCAAAGCCAGCTCGCGGTGTCCTTGTTGCATTCTTAAACCCCCTTGGTAGCTTGGCTTTAAGTGTTTCCAAGATATGAATGAATGCTATAGAAATTTCAGGGCAGTCCAAAGGGCTGTGCTTCTTCTGTCGCTCAGCTTTATTTCATACCTGCGACATCTTTTTACAAGGGGAGTTGCAAGAGGAAAATCTTGTCACCAGACCAACCAGTGTGGTCCTGTGAATTCGACGCCGCACGCCTTTGCAACGATAGGAGGGCAAATTTGTTGCATAAGAAGTATTTTTGTAACGTATTTAGGTTACTCAGTGAAAACAGTTTCTGAGATGAAAATTAATGGTCAAGTAATTAAAGTCAGAAAGTAGAAAGAAGTGACAATCCTAGTCTAGATTTTTAATTAAGTACAGGTCGTTTCGGAGGCCACTGTGGCTCGTGACTACCTTTGAACCATGCTTGAATGGTGTTTCATCTACAATATGAAATATAATTCTAGCTCTCTTACGTTTTAAGAGAGGAGGCACATAGAAATTTTCATTTATGGTTCAACTAAGGGGAAGGATACCGTTTGGGTTTCAGACACTGAGTCCCCAAGCACAGGTTAGTCACAGATTAGCAGCATATCTTGGATTTTCTGAATCTTAATTTTCTTAGGTTGTAAAATCAGGTAATGCCCCCCACGTGCCTCTGATTGGTTTTTGGAGATTAAGACGTTTCAGGTGTCCACCACCATTCCTGACATAGGAAAGGGTTCCTTCCATGAATATAGACTGGTAAATGTATGAGTAGTAATTGGAATTTAGCTAATTTCCCTAAAACTATTTCCTTGAAAATAGTGGGGGTCACGGGATAGAAGCTTAGCTCTATAAAGAATGGATTAACCCTACCTTTGGAAACACCGTAAATCCTATTTGAAAGTTACCATTTTAAAAAAGATAAGTTATTTTCAGATTCTTTTTCTGTGACCTTTGATCCATGTTTTCCCCCTCGCTTTAGCAGTAGACTGATTTAAGTTGTCAAGCAATGAATTATTAGCTGAGTAACCTTGGATACCCACTTAAAGCTTTAGTAAATGGTATACTAAATGCAGAGTTGGTACAGTCCCTGGACTGTGGTAA
>NW_023605245.1:0-26180 GCF_014898055.3 Talpa occidentalis
TTTCTTTGCATCTTTCTAAGCTATTTGAAGCACTCCGTGGGGAATCTTACTTTTTCTTTTCGTCTCGGAGCTGGTAAGAACTCGACTAGCTTCATGAAAAACGTCGAGAGATTCTCGCTGTGCTGGCACAGTTTTTCTTGAGAGAAAGCCTGGAAAAGCTTTTTCGCTAAGATGTAGCGGCAGGAGCCGCGAAAGACGGGGACCCGCACTCGCCGAAGGTAGGTGCCGGTTCCCGGCGTCTTTCGGCAGAAGCCGCGTCCGGAGCGCACCGCGACCGGCACAATGCTCTGTGCGCGAAAGAGCCGCTTCTTCGCCTCCGGGCGACGGAGAGCTCGGCAGATGCTGATATGCGAAGAACGAAGGCGCAAAGCACCGGGATTGCGTGCACAGCACTCAAACTGAGCCAGGACAAGAACTAACCACTTTCCAGACGTTTAAACTTACTTGAACCTAGGAAGGGAAAACTTCTCAAACAACTTTTCTTTGCATCTTTCTAAGCTATTTGAAGCACTCCGTGGGGAATCTTACTATTTCTTTTCGTCTCGGAGCTGGTAAGAACTCGACTAGCTTCATGAAAAACGTCGAGAGATTCTCGCTGTGCTGGCACAGTTTTTTCTTGAGAGAAAGCCTGGAAAAGCTTTTTCGCTAAGATGTAGGCGGCAGGAGCCGCGAAAGACGGGTTACCGCAACTCGCCGAAGGTAGGTGCCGGTTCCCGGCGTCTTTCGGCAGAAGCCGCGGTCCGGAGCGCACCGCGACCGGCAATGCTCTGTGCGCGAAAGAGCCGCTTCTTCGCCTCCGGGCGACGAGAGCTCGGCAGATGCTGATATGCGAAGAACGAAGGCGCAAAGCACCGGGATTGAGTGCACAGCACTCAAACTGAGCCAGGACAAGAACTAACCACTTTCCAGACGTTTAAACTTACTTGAACCTAGGAAAAGAAACTTTCCAAGCAACTTTTCTTTGCATCTTTCTAAGCTGTTTGAAGCACTCCGTGGGGAATCTACTACTTCTTTTCGTTTCGTCTCGGAGCTGGTAAGAACTCGACTAGCTTCATGAAAAACGTCGAGAGATTCTCGCTGTGCTGGCACAGTTTTTTCTTGAGAGAAAGCCTGGAAAAGCTTTTTCGCTAAGATGTAGGCGGCAGGAGCCGCGAAAGACGGGTTACCGCAACTCGCCGAAGGTAGGTGCCGGTTCCCGGCGTCTTTCGGCAGAAGCCGCGGTCCGGAGCGCACCGCGACCGGCACAATGCTGCTTTGTGCGCGAAAGAGCCGCTTCTTCGCCTCCGGCGACGGAGAGCTCGGCAGATGCTGATATGCGAAGAACGAAGGCGCAAAGCACCGGGATTGAGTGCACAGCACTCAAACTGAGCCAGGACAAGAACTAACCACTTTCCAGACGTTTAAACTTACTTGAACCTAGGAAAAGGAAAACTTCTCAAACAACTTTTCTTTGCATCTTTCTAAGCTATTTGAAGCACTCCGTGGGGAATCTTACTATTTCATTTTCGTCTCGGAGCTGGTAAGAACTCGACTAGCTTCATGAAAAACGTCGAGAGATTCTCGCTGTGCTGGCACAGTTTTTCTTGAGAGAAAGCCTGGAAAAGCTTTTTCGCTAAGATGTAGGCGGCAGGAGCCGCAAAGACGGGTTACCGCAACTCGCCGAAGGTAGGTGCCGGTTCCCGGCGTCTTTCGGCAGAAGCCGCGGTCCGGAGCGCACCGCGACCGGCACAATGCTCTGTGCGCGAAAGAGCCGCTTCTTCGCCTCCGGGCGACGGAGAGCTCGGCAGATGCTGAATGCGAAAACGAAGGCGCAAAGCACCGGGATTGAGTGCACAGCACTCAAACTGAGCCAGGACAAGAACTAACCACTTTCCAGACGTTTAAACTTACTTGAACCTAGGAAGGGAAAAACTTCTCAACAACTTTTCTTTGCATCTTTCTAAGGTATTTGAAGCACTCCGTGGGAATCTTACTATTTCTTTCGTCTCGGAGCTGGTAAGAACTCGACTAGCTTCATGAAAAACGTCGAGAGATTCTCGCTGTGCTGGCACAGTTTTTCTTGAGGAAAGCCTGGAAAAGCTTTTTCGCTAAGATGTAGGCGGCAGGAGCCGCAAAGACGGGTACCGCAACGCTACGCACTCGCCGAAGGGGTGCCGGTTCCCGGCGTCTTTCGGCAGAAGCCGCGGTCCGGAGCGCACCGCGACCGCACAATGCTCTGTGCGCGAAAGAGCCGCTTCTTCGCCTCCGGCGACGGAGAGCTCGGCAGATGCTGAGACGCGTTAAACGAAGGCGCAAAGCACCGGGATTGAGTGCACAGCACTCAAACTGAGCCAGGACAAAGAACTAACCACTTTCCAGACGTTTAAACTTACTTGAACCTAGGAAAAGAAAAACTTCTCAAACAACTTTTCTTGCATCTTTCTAAGCTATTTGAAGCACTCCGTGGGGAATCTTACTATTTCATTTTCGTCTCGGAGCTGGTAAGAACTCGACTAGCTACATTTGAAAAACGTCGAGAGATTCTTGCTGTGCTGTCCTGGCATGTTTTCTCTAAAGAGCTGGAAAAGCTTTTTCGCTAAGATGTAGGCGGCAGGAGCAAAGACGGGTTACCGCCGAACTCGCCGAAGTAGGTGGCGGTCCGTTCCCGGCGTCTTTCGGCAGAAGCCGCGGTCCGGAGCGCACCGCGACCGGCACAATGCTCTGTGCGCGAAAGAGCCGCTTCTTCTTCGCCTCCGGGCGACGGAGAGCTCGGCAGATGCTGATATGCGAAGAACGAAGGCGCAAAGCACCGGATTGAGTGCACAGCACTCAAACTGAGCCAGGACAAGAACTAACCACTTTCCAGACGTTTAAACTTACTTGAACCTAGGAAGGGAAAACTTCTCAAACAACTTTTCTTTGCATCTTTCTAAGCTATTTGAAGCACTCCGTGGGGAATCTTACTATTTCTTTTCGTCTCGGAGCTGGTAAGAACTCGACTAGCTTCATGAAAAACGTCGAGAGATTCTCGCTGTGCTGGCACAGTTTTTTCTTGAGAGAAAGCCTGGAAAAGCTTTTTCGCTAAGATGTAGGCGGCAGGAGCCGCGAAGACGGGTTACCGCAACTCGCCGAAGGTAGGTGCCGGTTCCCGGCGTCTTTCGGCAGAAGCCGCGGTCCGGAGCGCACCGCGACCGGCACAATGCTCTGTGCGCGAAAGAGCCGCTTCTTCGCCTCCGGGCGACGGAGAGCTCGGCAGATGCTGATACGCGAAGAACGAAGGCGCAAAGCACCGGGATTGAGTGCACAGCACTCAAACTGAGCCAGGACAAGAACTAACCACTTTCCAGACGTTTAAACTTACTTGAACCTAGGAAGGGAAAACTTCTCAAACAACTTTTCTTTGCATCTTTCTAAGCTATTTGAAGCACTCCGTGGGGAATCTTACTATTTCTTTTCGTCTCGGAGCTGGTAAGAACTCGACTAGCTTCATGAAAAACGTCGAGAGATTCTCGCTGTGCTGGCACAGTTTTTTCTTGAGAGAAAGCCTGGAAAAGCTTTTTCGCTAAGATGTAGGCGGCAGGAGCCGCGAAGACGGGTTACCGCAACTCGCCGAAGGTAGGTGCCGGTTCCCGGCGTCTTTCGGCAGAAGCCGCGGTCCGGAGCGCACCGCGACCGGCACAATGCTCTGTGCGCGAAAGAGCCGCTTCTTCGCCTCCGGGCGACGGAGAGCTCGGCAGATGCTGATATGCGAAGAACGAAGGCGCAAAGCACCGGGATTGAGTGCACAGCACTCAAACTGAGCCAGGACAAGAACTAACCACTTTCCAGACGTTTAAACTTACTTGAACCTAGGAAGGGAAAACTTCTCAAACAACTTTTCTTTGCATCTTTCTAAGCTATTTGAAGCACTCCGTGGGGAATCTTACTATTTCATTTCGTCTCGGAGCTGGTAAGAACTCGACTAGCTTCATGAAAAACGTCGAGAGATTCTCGCTGTGCTGGCACAGTTTTTTCTTGAGAGAAAGCCTGGAAAAGCTTTTTCGCTAAGATGTAGGCGGCAGGAGCCGCGAAGACGGGTTACCGCAACTCGCCGAAGGTAGGTGCCGGTTCCCGGCGTCTTTCGGCAGAAGCCGCGGTCCGGAGCGCACCGCGACCGGCACAATGCTCTGTGCGCGAAAGAGCCGCTTCTTCGCCTCCGGGCGACGGAGAGCTCGGCAGATGCTGATACGCGAAGAACGAAGGCGCAAAGCACCGGGATTGAGTGCACAGCACTCAAACTGAGCCAGGACAAGAACTAACCACTTTCCAGACGTTTAAACTTACTTGAACCTAGGAAGGGAAAACTTCTCAAACAACTTTTCTTTGCATCTTTCTAAGCTATTTGAAGCACTCCGTGGGGAATCTTACTATTTCTTTTCGTCTCGGAGCTGGTAAGAACTCGACTAGCTTCATGAAAAACGTCGAGAGATTCTCGCTGTGCTGGCACAGTTTTTTCTTGAGAGAAAGCCTGGAAAAGCTTTTTCGCTAAGATGTAGGCGGCAGGAGCCGCGAAAGACGGGTTACCGCAACTCGCCGAAGGTAGGTGCCGGTTCCCGGCGTCTTTCGGCAGAAGCCGCGGTCCGGAGCGCACCGCGACCGGCACAATGCTCTGTGCGCGAAAGAGCCGCTTCTTCGCCTCCGGGCGACGGAGAGCTCGGCAGATGCTGAATGCGAAGAACGAAGGCGCAAAGCACCGGGATTGAGTGCACAGCACTCAAACTGAGCCAGGACAAGAACTAACCACTTTCCAGACGTTTAAACTTACTTGAACCTAGGAAAGGAAAACTTCTCAAACAACTTTTCTTTGCATCTTTCTAAGCTATTTGAAGCACTCCGTGGGGAATCTTACTATTTCATTTCGTCTCGGAGCTGGTAAGAACTCGACTAGCTTCATGAAAAACGTCGAGAGATTCTCGCTGTGCTGGCACAGTTTTTTCTTGAGAGAAAGCCTGGAAAAGCTTTTTCGCTAAGATGTAGGCGGCAGGAGCCGCGAAAGACGGGTTACCGCAACTCGCCGAAGGTAGGTGCCGGTTCCCGGCGTCTTTCGGCAGAAGCCGCGGTCCGGAGCGCACCGCGACCGGCACAATGCTCTGTGCGCGAAAGAGCCGCTTCTTCGCCTCCGGGCGACGGAGAGCTCGGCAGATGCTGATACGCGAAGAACGAAGGCGCAAAGCACCGGGATTGAGTGCACAGCACTCAAACTGAGCCAGGACAAGAACTAACCACTTTCCAGACGTTTAAACTTACTTGAACCTAGGAAGGGAAAACTTCTCAAACAACTTTTCTTTGCATCTTTCTAAGCTATTTGAAGCACTCCGTGGGGAATCTTACTATTTCTTTCGTCTCGGAGCTGGTAAGAACTCGACTAGCTTCATGAAAAACGTCGAGAGATTCTCGCTGTGCTGGCACAGTTTTTTCTTGAGAGAAAGCCTGGAAAAGCTTTTTCGCTAAGATGTAGGCGGCAGGAGCCGCGAAAGACGGGTTACCGCAACTCGCCGAAGGTAGGTGCCGGTTCCCGGCGTCTTTCGGCAGAAGCCGCGGTCCGGAGCGCACCGCGACCGGCACAATGCTCTGTGCGCGAAAGAGCCGCTTCTTCGCCTCCGGGCGACGGAGAGCTCGGCAGATGCTGATACGCGAAGAACGAAGGCGCAAAGCACCGGGATTGAGTGCACAGCACTCAAACTGAGCCAGGACAAGAACTAACCACTTTCCAGACGTTTAAACTTACTTGAACCTAGGAAGGAAAAACTTCTCAAACAACTTTTCTTTGCATCTTTCTAAGCTATTTGAAGCACTCCGTGGGGAATCTTACTATTTCATTTCGTCTCGGAGCTGGTAAGAACTCGACTAGCTTCATGAAAAACGTCGAGAGATTCTCGCTGTGCTGGCACAGTTTTTTCTTGAGAGAAAGCCTGGAAAAGCTTTTTCGCTAAGATGTAGGCGGCAGGAGCCGCGAAAGACGGGTTACCGCAACTCGCCGAAGGTAGGTGCCGGTTCCCGGCGTCTTTCGGCAGAAGCCGCGGTCCGGAGCGCACCGCGACCGGCACAATGCTCTGTGCGCGAAAGAGCCGCTTCTTCGCCTCCGGGCGACGGAGAGCTCGGCAGATGCTGATATGCGAAGAACGAAGGCGCAAAGCACCGGGATTGAGTGCACAGCACTCAAACTGAGCCAGGACAAGAACTAACCACTTTCCAGACGTTTAAACTTACTTGAACCTAGGAAGGGAAAACTTCTCAAACAACTTTTCTTTGCATCTTTCTAAGCTATTTGAAGCACTCCGTGGGGAATCTTACTATTTCTTTTCGTCTCGGAGCTGGTAAGAACTCGACTAGCTTCATGAAAAACGTCGAGAGATTCTCGCTGTGCTGGCACAGTTTTTTCTTGAGAGAAAGCCTGGAAAAGCTTTTTCGCTAAGATGTAGGCGGCAGGAGCCGCGAAAGACGGGTTACCGCAACTCGCCGAAGGTAGGTGCCGGTTCCCGGCGTCTTTCGGCAGAAGCCGCGGTCCGGAGCGCACCGCGACCGGCACAATGCTCTGTGCGCGAAAGAGCCGCTTCTTCGCCTCCGGGCGACGGAGAGCTCGGCAGATGCTGATACGCGAAGAACGAAGGCGCAAAGCACCGGGATTGAGTGCACAGCACTCAAACTGAGCCAGGACAAGAACTAACCACTTTCCAGACGTTTAAACTTACTTGAACCTAGGAAGGGAAAACTTCTCAAACAACTTTTCTTTGCATCTTTCTAAGCTATTTGAAGCACTCCGTGGGGAATCTTACTATTTCTTTTCGTCTCGGAGCTGGTAAGAACTCGACTAGCTTCATGAAAAACGTCGAGAGATTCTCGCTGTGCTGGCACAGTTTTTTCTTGAGAGAAAGCCTGGAAAAGCTTTTTCGCTAAGATGTAGGCGGCAGGAGCCGCGAAAGACGGGTTACCGCAACTCGCCGAAGGTAGGTGCCGGTTCCCGGCGTCTTTCGGCAGAAGCCGCGGTCCGGAGCGCACCGCGACCGGCACAATGCTCTGTGCGCGAAAGAGCCGCTTCTTCGCCTCCGGGCGACGGAGAGCTCGGCAGATGCTGATATGCGAAGAACGAAGGCGCAAAGCACCGGGATTGAGTGCACAGCACTCAAACTGAGCCAGGACAAGAACTAACCACTTTCCAGACGTTTAAACTTACTTGAACCTAGGAAGGGAAAAACTTCTCAAACAACTTTTCTTTGCATCTTTCTAAGCTATTTGAAGCACTCCGTGGGGAATCTTACTATTTCTTTTCGTCTCGGAGCTGGTAAGAACTCGACTAGCTTCATGAAAAACGTCGAGAGATTCTCGCTGTGCTGGCACAGTTTTTTCTTGAGAGAAAGCCTGGAAAAGCTTTTTCGCTAAGATGTAGGCGGCAGGAGCCGCGAAAGACGGGTTACCGCAACTCGCCGAAGGTAGGTGCCGGTTCCCGGCGTCTTTCGGCAGAAGCCGCGGTCCGGAGCGCACCGCGACCGGCACAATGCTCTGTGCGCGAAAGAGCCGCTTCTTCGCCTCCGGGCGACGGAGAGCTCGGCAGATGCTGATATGCGAAGAACGAAGGCGCAAAGCACCGGGATTGAGTGCACAGCACTCAAACTGAGCCAGGACAAGAACTAACCACTTTCCAGACGTTTAAACTTACTTGAACCTAGGAAGGGAAAACTTCTCAAACAACTTTTCTTTGCATCTTTCTAAGCTATTTGAAGCACTCCGTGGGGAATCTTACTATTTCTTTTCGTCTCGGAGCTGGTAAGAACTCGACTAGCTTCATGAAAAACGTCGAGAGATTCTCGCTGTGCTGGCACAGTTTTTTCTTGAGAGAAAGCCTGGAAAAGCTTTTTCGCTAAGATGTAGGCGGCAGGAGCCGCGAAAGACGGGTTACCGCAACTCGCCGAAGGTAGGTGCCGGTTCCCGGCGTCTTTCGGCAGAAGCCGCGGTCCGGAGCGCACCGCGACCGGCACAATGCTCTGTGCGCGAAAGAGCCGCTTCTTCGCCTCCGGGCGACGGAGAGCTCGGCAGATGCTGATATGCGAAGAACGAAGGCGCAAAGCACCGGGATTGAGTGCACAGCACTCAAACTGAGCCAGGACAAGAACTAACCACTTTCCAGACGTTTAAACTTACTTGAACCTAGGAAGGGAAAACTTCTCAAACAACTTTTCTTTGCATCTTTCTAAGCTATTTGAAGCACTCCGTGGGGAATCTTACTATTTCATTTCGTCTCGGAGCTGGTAAGAACTCGACTAGCTTCATGAAAAACGTCGAGAGATTCTCGCTGTGCTGGCACAGTTTTTTCTTGAGAGAAAGCCTGGAAAAGCTTTTTCGCTAAGATGTAGGCGGCAGGAGCCGCGAAAGACGGGTTACCGCAACTCGCCGAAGGTAGGTGCCGGTTCCCGGCGTCTTTCGGCAGAAGCCGCGGTCCGGAGCGCACCGCGACCGGCACAATGCTCTGTGCGCGAAAGAGCCGCTTCTTCGCCTCCGGGCGACGGAGAGCTCGGCAGATGCTGATACGCGAAGAACGAAGGCGCAAAGCACCGGGATTGAGTGCACAGCACTCAAACTGAGCCAGGACAAGAACTAACCACTTTCCAGACGTTTAAACTTACTTGAACCTAGGAAGGGAAAACTTCTCAAACAACTTTTCTTTGCATCTTTCTAAGCTATTTGAAGCACTCCGTGGGGAATCTTACTATTTCTTTTCGTCTCGGAGCTGGTAAGAACTCGACTAGCTTCATGAAAAACGTCGAGAGATTCTCGCTGTGCTGGCACAGTTTTTTCTTGAGAGAAAGCCTGGAAAAGCTTTTTCGCTAAGATGTAGGCGGCAGGAGCCGCGAAAGACGGGTTACCGCAACTCGCCGAAGGTAGGTGCCGGTTCCCGGCGTCTTTCGGCAGAAGCCGCGGTCCGGAGCGCACCGCGACCGGCACAATGCTCTGTGCGCGAAAGAGCCGCTTCTTCGCCTCCGGGCGACGGAGAGCTCGGCAGATGCTGATATGCGAAGAACGAAGGCGCAAAGCACCGGGATTGAGTGCACAGCACTCAAACTGAGCCAGGACAAGAACTAACCACTTTCCAGACGTTTAAACTTACTTGAACCTAGGAAGGGAAAACTTCTCAAACAACTTTTCTTTGCATCTTTCTAAGCTATTTGAAGCACTCCGTGGGGAATCTTACTATTTCTTTTCGTCTCGGAGCTGGTAAGAACTCGACTAGCTTCATGAAAAACGTCGAGAGATTCTCGCTGTGCTGGCACAGTTTTTTCTTGAGAGAAAGCCTGGAAAAGCTTTTTCGCTAAGATGTAGGCGGCAGGAGCCGCGAAAGACGGGTTACCGCAACTCGCCGAAGGTAGGTGCCGGTTCCCGGCGTCTTTCGGCAGAAGCCGCGGTCCGGAGCGCACCGCGACCGGCACAATGCTCTGTGCGCGAAAGAGCCGCTTCTTCGCCTCCGGGCGACGGAGAGCTCGGCAGATGCTGATATGCGAAGAACGAAGGCGCAAAGCACCGGGATTGAGTGCACAGCACTCAAACTGAGCCAGGACAAGAACTAACCACTTTCCAGACGTTTAAACTTACTTGAACCTAGGAAGGGAAAACTTCTCAAACAACTTTTCTTTGCATCTTTCTAAGCTATTTGAAGCACTCCGTGGGGAATCTTACTATTTCTTTTCGTCTCGGAGCTGGTAAGAACTCGACTAGCTTCATGAAAAACGTCGAGAGATTCTCGCTGTGCTGGCACAGTTTTTTCTTGAGAGAAAGCCTGGAAAAGCTTTTTCGCTAAGATGTAGGCGGCAGGAGCCGCGAAAGACGGGTTACCGCAACTCGCCGAAGGTAGGTGCCGGTTCCCGGCGTCTTTCGGCAGAAGCCGCGGTCCGGAGCGCACCGCGACCGGCACAATGCTCTGTGCGCGAAAGAGCCGCTTCTTCGCCTCCGGGCGACGGAGAGCTCGGCAGATGCTGATATGCGAAGAACGAAGGCGCAAAGCACCGGGATTGAGTGCACAGCACTCAAACTGAGCCAGGACAAGAACTAACCACTTTCCAGACGTTTAAACTTACTTGAACCTAGGAAGGGAAAACTTCTCAAACAACTTTTCTTTGCATCTTTCTAAGCTATTTGAAGCACTCCGTGGGGAATCTTACTATTTCATTTCGTCTCGGAGCTGGTAAGAACTCGACTAGCTTCATGAAAAACGTCGAGAGATTCTCGCTGTGCTGGCACAGTTTTTTCTTGAGAGAAAGCCTGGAAAAGCTTTTTCGCTAAGATGTAGGCGGCAGGAGCCGCGAAAGACGGGTTACCGCAACTCGCCGAAGGTAGGTGCCGGTTCCCGGCGTCTTTCGGCAGAAGCCGCGGTCCGGAGCGCACCGCGACCGGCACAATGCTCTGTGCGCGAAAGAGCCGCTTCTTCGCCTCCGGGCGACGGAGAGCTCGGCAGATGCTGATACGCGAAGAACGAAGGCGCAAAGCACCGGGATTGAGTGCACAGCACTCAAACTGAGCCAGGACAAGAACTAACCACTTTCCAGACGTTTAAACTTACTTGAACCTAGGAAGGGAAAACTTCTCAAACAACTTTTCTTTGCATCTTTCTAAGCTATTTGAAGCACTCCGTGGGGAATCTTACTATTTCTTTTCGTCTCGGAGCTGGTAAGAACTCGACTAGCTTCATGAAAAACGTCGAGAGATTCTCGCTGTGCTGGCACAGTTTTTTCTTGAGAGAAAGCCTGGAAAAGCTTTTTCGCTAAGATGTAGGCGGCAGGAGCCGCGAAGACGGGTTACCGCAACTCGCCGAAGGTAGGTGCCGGTTCCCGGCGTCTTTCGGCAGAAGCCGCGGTCCGGAGCGCACCGCGACCGGCACAATGCTCTGTGCGCGAAAGAGCCGCTTCTTCGCCTCCGGGCGACGGAGAGCTCGGCAGATGCTGATATGCGAAGAACGAAGGCGCAAAGCACCGGGATTGAGTGCACAGCACTCAAACTGAGCCAGGACAAGAACTAACCACTTTCCAGACGTTTAAACTTACTTGAACCTAGGAAGGGAAAACTTCTCAAACAACTTTTCTTTGCATCTTTCTAAGCTATTTGAAGCACTCCGTGGGGAATCTTACTATTTCTTTTCGTCTCGGAGCTGGTAAGAACTCGACTAGCTTCATGAAAAACGTCGAGAGATTCTCGCTGTGCTGGCACAGTTTTTTCTTGAGAGAAAGCCTGGAAAAGCTTTTTCGCTAAGATGTAGGCGGCAGGAGCCGCGAAAGACGGGTTACCGCAACTCGCCGAAGGTAGGTGCCGGTTCCCGGCGTCTTTCGGCAGAAGCCGCGGTCCGGAGCGCACCGCGACCGGCACAATGCTCTGTGCGCGAAAGAGCCGCTTCTTCGCCTCCGGGCGACGGAGAGCTCGGCAGATGCTGATATGCGAAGAACGAAGGCGCAAAGCACCGGGATTGAGTGCACAGCACTCAAACTGAGCCAGGACAAGAACTAACCACTTTCCAGACGTTTAAACTTACTTGAACCTAGGAAGGGAAAACTTCTCAAACAACTTTTCTTTGCATCTTTCTAAGCTATTTGAAGCACTCCGTGGGGAATCTTACTATTTCTTTTCGTCTCGGAGCTGGTAAGAACTCGACTAGCTTCATGAAAAACGTCGAGAGATTCTCGCTGTGCTGGCACAGTTTTTTCTTGAGAGAAAGCCTGGAAAAGCTTTTTCGCTAAGATGTAGGCGGCAGGAGCCGCGAAAGACGGGTTACCGCAACTCGCCGAAGGTAGGTGCCGGTTCCCGGCGTCTTTCGGCAGAAGCCGCGGTCCGGAGCGCACCGCGACCGGCACAATGCTCTGTGCGCGAAAGAGCCGCTTCTTCGCCTCCGGGCGACGGAGAGCTCGGCAGATGCTGATATGCGAAGAACGAAGGCGCAAAGCACCGGGATTGAGTGCACAGCACTCAAACTGAGCCAGGACAAGAACTAACCACTTTCCAGACGTTTAAACTTACTTGAACCTAGGAAGGGAAAACTTCTCAAACAACTTTTCTTTGCATCTTTCTAAGCTATTTGAAGCACTCCGTGGGGAATCTTACTATTTCTTTTCGTCTCGGAGCTGGTAAGAACTCGACTAGCTTCATGAAAAACGTCGAGAGATTCTCGCTGTGCTGGCACAGTTTTTTCTTGAGAGAAAGCCTGGAAAAGCTTTTTCGCTAAGATGTAGGCGGCAGGAGCCGCGAAGACGGGTTACCGCAACTCGCCGAAGGTAGGTGCCGGTTCCCGGCGTCTTTCGGCAGAAGCCGCGGTCCGGAGCGCACCGCGACCGGCACAATGCTCTGTGCGCGAAAGAGCCGCTTCTTCGCCTCCGGGCGACGGAGAGCTCGGCAGATGCTGATATGCGAAGAACGAAGGCGCAAAGCACCGGGATTGAGTGCACAGCACTCAAACTGAGCCAGGACAAGAACTAACCACTTTCCAGACGTTTAAACTTACTTGAACCTAGGAAGGGAAAACTTCTCAAACAACTTTTCTTTGCATCTTTCTAAGCTATTTGAAGCACTCCGTGGGGAATCTTACTATTTCTTTTCGTCTCGGAGCTGGTAAGAACTCGACTAGCTTCATGAAAAACGTCGAGAGATTCTCGCTGTGCTGGCACAGTTTTTTCTTGAGAGAAAGCCTGGAAAAGCTTTTTCGCTAAGATGTAGGCGGCAGGAGCCGCGAAAGACGGGTTACCGCAACTCGCCGAAGGTAGGTGCCGGTTCCCGGCGTCTTTCGGCAGAAGCCGCGGTCCGGAGCGCACCGCGACCGGCACAATGCTCTGTGCGCGAAAGAGCCGCTTCTTCGCCTCCGGGCGACGGAGAGCTCGGCAGATGCTGATATGCGAAGAACGAAGGCGCAAAGCACCGGGATTGAGTGCACAGCACTCAAACTGAGCCAGGACAAGAACTAACCACTTTCCAGACGTTTAAACTTACTTGAACCTAGGAAGGAAAACTTCTCAAACAACTTTTCTTTGCATCTTTCTAAGCTATTTGAAGCACTCCGTGGGGAATCTTACTATTTCTTTTCGTCTCGGAGCTGGTAAGAACTCGACTAGCTTCATGAAAAACGTCGAGAGATTCTCGCTGTGCTGGCACAGTTTTTTCTTGAGAGAAAGCCTGGAAAAGCTTTTTCGCTAAGATGTAGGCGGCAGGAGCCGCGAAAGACGGGTTACCGCAACTCGCCGAAGGTAGGTGCCGGTTCCCGGCGTCTTTCGGCAGAAGCCGCGGTCCGGAGCGCACCGCGACCGGCACAATGCTCTGTGCGCGAAAGAGCCGCTTCTTCGCCTCCGGGCGACGGAGAGCTCGGCAGATGCTGATATGCGAAGAACGAAGGCGCAAAGCACCGGGATTGAGTGCACAGCACTCAAACTGAGCCAGGACAAGAACTAACCACTTTCCAGACGTTTAAACTTACTTGAACCTAGGAAGGAAAACTTCTCAAACAACTTTTCTTTGCATCTTTCTAAGCTATTTGAAGCACTCCGTGGGGAATCTTACTATTTCTTTTCGTCTCGGAGCTGGTAAGAACTCGACTAGCTTCATGAAAAACGTCGAGAGATTCTCGCTGTGCTGGCACAGTTTTTTCTTGAGAGAAAGCCTGGAAAAGCTTTTTCGCTAAGATGTAGGCGGCAGGAGCCGCGAAAGACGGGTTACCGCAACTCGCCGAAGGTAGGTGCCGGTTCCCGGCGTCTTTCGGCAGAAGCCGCGGTCCGGAGCGCACCGCGACCGGCACAATGCTCTGTGCGCGAAAGAGCCGCTTCTTCGCCTCCGGGCGACGGAGAGCTCGGCAGATGCTGATATGCGAAGAACGAAGGCGCAAAGCACCGGGATTGAGTGCACAGCACTCAAACTGAGCCAGGACAAGAACTAACCACTTTCCAGACGTTTAAACTTACTTGAACCTAGGAAGGGAAAACTTCTCAAACAACTTTTCTTTGCATCTTTCTAAGCTATTTGAAGCACTCCGTGGGGAATCTTACTATTTCTTTTCGTCTCGGAGCTGGTAAGAACTCGACTAGCTTCATGAAAAACGTCGAGAGATTCTCGCTGTGCTGGCACAGTTTTTTCTTGAGAGAAAGCCTGGAAAAGCTTTTTCGCTAAGATGTAGGCGGCAGGAGCCGCGAAAGACGGGTTACCGCAACTCGCCGAAGGTAGGTGCCGGTTCCCGGCGTCTTTCGGCAGAAGCCGCGGTCCGGAGCGCACCGCGACCGGCACAATGCTCTGTGCGCGAAAGAGCCGCTTCTTCGCCTCCGGGCGACGGAGAGCTCGGCAGATGCTGATATGCGAAGAACGAAGGCGCAAAGCACCGGGATTGAGTGCACAGCACTCAAACTGAGCCAGGACAAGAACTAACCACTTTCCAGACGTTTAAACTTACTTGAACCTAGGAAGGGAAAACTTCTCAAACAACTTTTCTTTGCATCTTTCTAAGCTATTTGAAGCACTCCGTGGGGAATCTTACTATTTCTTTTCGTCTCGGAGCTGGTAAGAACTCGACTAGCTTCATGAAAAACGTCGAGAGATTCTCGCTGTGCTGGCACAGTTTTTTCTTGAGAGAAAGCCTGGAAAAGCTTTTTCGCTAAGATGTAGGCGGCAGGAGCCGCGAAAGACGGGTTACCGCAACTCGCCGAAGGTAGGTGCCGGTTCCCGGCGTCTTTCGGCAGAAGCCGCGGTCCGGAGCGCACCGCGACCGGCACAATGCTCTGTGCGCGAAAGAGCCGCTTCTTCGCCTCCGGGCGACGGAGAGCTCGGCAGATGCTGATATGCGAAGAACGAAGGCGCAAAGCACCGGGATTGAGTGCACAGCACTCAAACTGAGCCAGGACAAGAACTAACCACTTTCCAGACGTTTAAACTTACTTGAACCTAGGAAGGGAAAACTTCTCAAACAACTTTTCTTTGCATCTTTCTAAGCTATTTGAAGCACTCCGTGGGGAATCTTACTATTTCTTTTCGTCTCGGAGCTGGTAAGAACTCGACTAGCTTCATGAAAAACGTCGAGAGATTCTCGCTGTGCTGGCACAGTTTTTTCTTGAGAGAAAGCCTGGAAAAGCTTTTTCGCTAAGATGTAGGCGGCAGGAGCCGCGAAAGACGGGTTACCGCAACTCGCCGAAGGTAGGTGCCGGTTCCCGGCGTCTTTCGGCAGAAGCCGCGGTCCGGAGCGCACCGCGACCGGCACAATGCTCTGTGCGCGAAAGAGCCGCTTCTTCGCCTCCGGGCGACGGAGAGCTCGGCAGATGCTGATATGCGAAGAACGAAGGCGCAAAGCACCGGGATTGAGTGCACAGCACTCAAACTGAGCCAGGACAAGAACTAACCACTTTCCAGACGTTTAAACTTACTTGAACCTAGGAAGGGAAAAACTTCTCAAACAACTTTTCTTTGCATCTTTCTAAGCTATTTGAAGCACTCCGTGGGGAATCTTACTATTTCTTTTCGTCTCGGAGCTGGTAAGAACTCGACTAGCTTCATGAAAAACGTCGAGAGATTCTCGCTGTGCTGGCACAGTTTTTTCTTGAGAGAAAGCCTGGAAAAGCTTTTTCGCTAAGATGTAGGCGGCAGGAGCCGCGAAAGACGGGTTACCGCAACTCGCCGAAGGTAGGTGCCGGTTCCCGGCGTCTTTCGGCAGAAGCCGCGGTCCGGAGCGCACCGCGACCGGCACAATGCTCTGTGCGCGAAAGAGCCGCTTCTTCGCCTCCGGGCGACGGAGAGCTCGGCAGATGCTGATATGCGAAGAACGAAGGCGCAAAGCACCGGGATTGAGTGCACAGCACTCAAACTGAGCCAGGACAAGAACTAACCACTTTCCAGACGTTTAAACTTACTTGAACCTAGGAAGGGAAAACTTCTCAAACAACTTTTCTTTGCATCTTTCTAAGCTATTTGAAGCACTCCGTGGGGAATCTTACTATTTCTTTCGTCTCGGAGCTGGTAAGAACTCGACTAGCTTCATGAAAAACGTCGAGAGATTCTCGCTGTGCTGGCACAGTTTTTTCTTGAGAGAAAGCCTGGAAAAGCTTTTTCGCTAAGATGTAGGCGGCAGGAGCCGCGAAAGACGGGTTACCGCAACTCGCCGAAGGTAGGTGCCGGTTCCCGGCGTCTTTCGGCAGAAGCCGCGGTCCGGAGCGCACCGCGACCGGCACAATGCTCTGTGCGCGAAAGAGCCGCTTCTTCGCCTCCGGGCGACGGAGAGCTCGGCAGATGCTGATATGCGAAGAACGAAGGCGCAAAGCACCGGGATTGAGTGCACAGCACTCAAACTGAGCCAGGACAAGAACTAACCACTTTCCAGACGTTTAAACTTACTTGAACCTAGGAAGGGAAAACTTCTCAAACAACTTTTCTTTGCATCTTTCTAAGCTATTTGAAGCACTCCGTGGGGAATCTTACTATTTCTTTTCGTCTCGGAGCTGGTAAGAACTCGACTAGCTTCATGAAAAACGTCGAGAGATTCTCGCTGTGCTGGCACAGTTTTTTCTTGAGAGAAAGCCTGGAAAAGCTTTTTCGCTAAGATGTAGGCGGCAGGAGCCGCGAAAGACGGGTTACCGCAACTCGCCGAAGGTAGGTGCCGGTTCCCGGCGTCTTTCGGCAGAAGCCGCGGTCCGGAGCGCACCGCGACCGGCACAATGCTCTGTGCGCGAAAGAGCCGCTTCTTCGCCTCCGGGCGACGGAGAGCTCGGCAGATGCTGATACGCGAAGAACGAAGGCGCAAAGCACCGGGATTGAGTGCACAGCACTCAAACTGAGCCAGGACAAGAACTAACCACTTTCCAGACGTTTAAACTTACTTGAACCTAGGAAGGGAAAACTTCTCAAACAACTTTTCTTTGCATCTTTCTAAGCTATTTGAAGCACTCCGTGGGGAATCTTACTATTTCATTTCGTCTCGGAGCTGGTAAGAACTCGACTAGCTTCATGAAAAACGTCGAGAGATTCTCGCTGTGCTGGCACAGTTTTTTCTTGAGAGAAAGCCTGGAAAAGCTTTTTCGCTAAGATGTAGGCGGCAGGAGCCGCGAAAGACGGGTTACCGCAACTCGCCGAAGGTAGGTGCCGGTTCCCGGCGTCTTTCGGCAGAAGCCGCGGTCCGGAGCGCACCGCGACCGGCACAATGCTCTGTGCGCGAAAGAGCCGCTTCTTCGCCTCCGGGCGACGGAGAGCTCGGCAGATGCTGATATGCGAAGAACGAAGGCGCAAAGCACCGGGATTGAGTGCACAGCACTCAAACTGAGCCAGGACAAGAACTAACCACTTTCCAGACGTTTAAACTTACTTGAACCTAGGAAGGGAAAACTTCTCAAACAACTTTTCTTTGCATCTTTCTAAGCTATTTGAAGCACTCCGTGGGGAATCTTACTATTTCATTTCGTCTCGGAGCTGGTAAGAACTCGACTAGCTTCATGAAAAACGTCGAGAGATTCTCGCTGTGCTGGCACAGTTTTTTCTTGAGAGAAAGCCTGGAAAAGCTTTTTCGCTAAGATGTAGGCGGCAGGAGCCGCGAAAGACGGGTTACCGCAACTCGCCGAAGGTAGGTGCCGGTTCCCGGCGTCTTTCGGCAGAAGCCGCGGTCCGGAGCGCACCGCGACCGGCACAATGCTCTGTGCGCGAAAGAGCCGCTTCTTCGCCTCCGGGCGACGGAGAGCTCGGCAGATGCTGATATGCGAAGAACGAAGGCGCAAAGCACCGGGATTGAGTGCACAGCACTCAAACTGAGCCAGGACAAGAACTAACCACTTTCCAGACGTTTAAACTTACTTGAACCTAGGAAGGGAAAAACTTCTCAAACAACTTTTCTTTGCATCTTTCTAAGCTATTTGAAGCACTCCGTGGGGAATCTTACTATTTCTTTTCGTCTCGGAGCTGGTAAGAACTCGACTAGCTTCATGAAAAACGTCGAGAGATTCTCGCTGTGCTGGCACAGTTTTTTCTTGAGAGAAAGCCTGGAAAAGCTTTTTCGCTAAGATGTAGGCGGCAGGAGCCGCGAAAGACGGGTTACCGCAACTCGCCGAAGGTAGGTGCCGGTTCCCGGCGTCTTTCGGCAGAAGCCGCGGTCCGGAGCGCACCGCGACCGGCACAATGCTCTGTGCGCGAAAGAGCCGCTTCTTCGCCTCCGGGCGACGGAGAGCTCGGCAGATGCTGATATGCGAAGAACGAAGGCGCAAAGCACCGGGATTGAGTGCACAGCACTCAAACTGAGCCAGGACAAGAACTAACCACTTTCCAGACGTTTAAACTTACTTGAACCTAGGAAGGGAAAACTTCTCAAACAACTTTTCTTTGCATCTTTCTAAGCTATTTGAAGCACTCCGTGGGGAATCTTACTATTTCATTTCGTCTCGGAGCTGGTAAGAACTCGACTAGCTTCATGAAAAACGTCGAGAGATTCTCGCTGTGCTGGCACAGTTTTTTCTTGAGAGAAAGCCTGGAAAAGCTTTTTCGCTAAGATGTAGGCGGCAGGAGCCGCGAAGACGGGTTACCGCAACTCGCCGAAGGTAGGTGCCGGTTCCCGGCGTCTTTCGGCAGAAGCCGCGGTCCGGAGCGCACCGCGACCGGCACAATGCTCTGTGCGCGAAAGAGCCGCTTCTTCGCCTCCGGGCGACGGAGAGCTCGGCAGATGCTGATATGCGAAGAACGAAGGCGCAAAGCACCGGGATTGAGTGCACAGCACTCAAACTGAGCCAGGACAAGAACTAACCACTTTCCAGACGTTTAAACTTACTTGAACCTAGGAAGGGAAAAACTTCTCAAACAACTTTTCTTTGCATCTTTCTAAGCTATTTGAAGCACTCCGTGGGGAATCTTACTATTTCATTTCGTCTCGGAGCTGGTAAGAACTCGACTAGCTTCATGAAAAACGTCGAGAGATTCTCGCTGTGCTGGCACAGTTTTTTCTTGAGAGAAAGCCTGGAAAAGCTTTTTCGCTAAGATGTAGGCGGCAGGAGCCGCGAAAGACGGGTTACCGCAACTCGCCGAAGGTAGGTGCCGGTTCCCGGCGTCTTTCGGCAGAAGCCGCGGTCCGGAGCGCACCGCGACCGGCACAATGCTCTGTGCGCGAAAGAGCCGCTTCTTCGCCTCCGGGCGACGGAGAGCTCGGCAGATGCTGATATGCGAAGAACGAAGGCGCAAAGCACCGGGATTGAGTGCACAGCACTCAAACTGAGCCAGGACAAGAACTAACCACTTTCCAGACGTTTAAACTTACTTGAACCTAGGAAGGGAAAAACTTCTCAAACAACTTTTCTTTGCATCTTTCTAAGCTATTTGAAGCACTCCGTGGGGAATCTTACTATTTCTTTTCGTCTCGGAGCTGGTAAGAACTCGACTAGCTTCATGAAAAACGTCGAGAGATTCTCGCTGTGCTGGCACAGTTTTTTCTTGAGAGAAAGCCTGGAAAAGCTTTTTCGCTAAGATGTAGGCGGCAGGAGCCGCGAAAGACGGGTTACCGCAACTCGCCGAAGGTAGGTGCCGGTTCCCGGCGTCTTTCGGCAGAAGCCGCGGTCCGGAGCGCACCGCGACCGGCACAATGCTCTGTGCGCGAAAGAGCCGCTTCTTCGCCTCCGGGCGACGGAGAGCTCGGCAGATGCTGATATGCGAAGAACGAAGGCGCAAAGCACCGGGATTGAGTGCACAGCACTCAAACTGAGCCAGGACAAGAACTAACCACTTTCCAGACGTTTAAACTTACTTGAACCTAGGAAAAGGAAAACTTCTCAAACAACTTTTCTTTGCATCTTTCTAAGCTATTTGAAGCACTCCGTGGGGAATCTTACTATTTCTTTCGTCTCGGAGCTGGTAAGAACTCGACTAGCTTCATGAAAAACGTCGAGAGATTCTCGCTGTGCTGGCACAGTTTTTTCTTGAGAGAAAGCCTGGAAAAGCTTTTTCGCTAAGATGTAGGCGGCAGGAGCCGCGAAAGACGGGTTACCGCAACTCGCCGAAGGTAGGTGCCGGTTCCCGGCGTCTTTCGGCAGAAGCCGCGGTCCGGAGCGCACCGCGACCGGCACAATGCTCTGTGCGCGAAAGAGCCGCTTCTTCGCCTCCGGGCGACGGAGAGCTCGGCAGATGCTGATATGCGAAGAACGAAGGCGCAAAGCACCGGGATTGAGTGCACAGCACTCAAACTGAGCCAGGACAAGAACTAACCACTTTCCAGACGTTTAAACTTACTTGAACCTAGGAAGGGAAAACTTCTCAAACAACTTTTCTTTGCATCTTTCTAAGCTATTTGAAGCACTCCGTGGGGAATCTTACTATTTCTTTTCGTCTCGGAGCTGGTAAGAACTCGACTAGCTTCATGAAAAACGTCGAGAGATTCTCGCTGTGCTGGCACAGTTTTTTCTTGAGAGAAAGCCTGGAAAAGCTTTTTCGCTAAGATGTAGGCGGCAGGAGCCGCGAAAGACGGGTTACCGCAACTCGCCGAAGGTAGGTGCCGGTTCCCGGCGTCTTTCGGCAGAAGCCGCGGTCCGGAGCGCACCGCGACCGGCACAATGCTCTGTGCGCGAAAGAGCCGCTTCTTCGCCTCCGGGCGACGGAGAGCTCGGCAGATGCTGATATGCGAAGAACGAAGGCGCAAAGCACCGGGATTGAGTGCACAGCACTCAAACTGAGCCAGGACAAGAACTAACCACTTTCCAGACGTTTAAACTTACTTGAACCTAGGAAAAGGAAAAACTTCTCAAACAACTTTTCTTTGCATCTTTCTAAGCTATTTGAAGCACTCCGTGGGGAATCTTACTATTTCTTTCGTCTCGGAGCTGGTAAGAACTCGACTAGCTTCATGAAAAACGTCGAGAGATTCTCGCTGTGCTGGCACAGTTTTTTCTTGAGAGAAAGCCTGGAAAAGCTTTTTCGCTAAGATGTAGGCGGCAGGAGCCGCGAAAGACGGGTTACCGCAACTCGCCGAAGGTAGGTGCCGGTTCCCGGCGTCTTTCGGCAGAAGCCGCGGTCCGGAGCGCACCGCGACCGGCACAATGCTCTGTGCGCGAAAGAGCCGCTTCTTCGCCTCCGGGCGACGGAGAGCTCGGCAGATGCTGATATGCGAAGAACGAAGGCGCAAAGCACCGGGATTGAGTGCACAGCACTCAAACTGAGCCAGGACAAGAACTAACCACTTTCCAGACGTTTAAACTTACTTGAACCTAGGAAGGGAAAACTTCTCAAACAACTTTTCTTTGCATCTTTCTAAGCTATTTGAAGCACTCCGTGGGGAATCTTACTATTTCTTTTCGTCTCGGAGCTGGTAAGAACTCGACTAGCTTCATGAAAAACGTCGAGAGATTCTCGCTGTGCTGGCACAGTTTTTCTTGAGAGAAAGCCTGGAAAAGCTTTTTCGCTAAGATGTAGGCGGCAGGAGCCGCGAAGACGGGTTACCGCAACTCGCCGAAGGTAGGTGCCGGTTCCCGGCGTCTTTCGGCAGAAGCCGCGGTCCGGAGCGCACCGCGACCGGCACAATGCTCTGTGCGCGAAAGAGCCGCTTCTTCGCCTCCGGGCGACGGAGAGCTCGGCAGATGCTGATATGCGAAGAACGAAGGCGCAAAGCACCGGGATTGAGTGCACAGCACTCAAACTGAGCCAGGACAAGAACTAACCACTTTCCAGACGTTTAAACTTACTTGAACCTAGGAAGGGAAAAACTTCTCAAACAACTTTTCTTTGCATCTTTCTAAGCTATTTGAAGCACTCCGTGGGGAATCTTACTATTTCATTTCGTCTCGGAGCTGGTAAGAACTCGACTAGCTTCATGAAAAACGTCGAGAGATTCTCGCTGTGCTGGCACAGTTTTTTCTTGAGAGAAAGCCTGGAAAAGCTTTTTCGCTAAGATGTAGGCGGCAGGAGCCGCGAAAGACGGGTTACCGCAACTCGCCGAAGGTAGGTGCCGGTTCCCGGCGTCTTTCGGCAGAAGCCGCGGTCCGGAGCGCACCGCGACCGGCACAATGCTCTGTGCGCGAAAGAGCCGCTTCTTCGCCTCCGGGCGACGGAGAGCTCGGCAGATGCTGATATGCGAAGAACGAAGGCGCAAAGCACCGGGATTGAGTGCACAGCACTCAAACTGAGCCAGGACAAGAACTAACCACTTTCCAGACGTTTAAACTTACTTGAACCTAGGAAAAGGAAAAACTTCTCAAACAACTTTTCTTTGCAACTTTCTAAGCTATTTGAAGCACTCCGTGGGGAATCTTACTATTTCTTTTCGTCTCGGAGCTGGTAAGAACTCGACTAGCTTCATGAAAAACGTCGAGAGATTCTCGCTGTGCTGGCACAGTTTTTTCTTGAGAGAAAGCCTGGAAAAGCTTTTTCGCTAAGATGTAGGCGGCAGGAGCCGCGAAAGACGGGTTACCGCAACTCGCCGAAGGTAGGTGCCGGTTCCCGGCGTCTTTCGGCAGAAGCCGCGGTCCGGAGCGCACCGCGACCGGCACAATGCTCTGTGCGCGAAAGAGCCGCTTCTTCGCCTCCGGGCGACGGAGAGCTCGGCAGATGCTGATATGCGAAGAACGAAGGCGCAAAGCACCGGGATTGAGTGCACAGCACTCAAACTGAGCCAGGACAAGAACTAACCACTTTCCAGACGTTTAAACTTACTTGAACCTAGGAAAAGGAAAACTTCTCAAGCAACTTTTCTTTGCACTTTCTAAGCTATTTGAAGCACTCCGTGGGGAATCTTACTATTTCTTTTCGTCTCGGAGCTGGTAAGAACTCGACTAGCTTCATGAAAAACGTCGAGAGATTCTCGCTGTGCTGGCACAGTTTTTTCTTGAGAGAAAGCCTGGAAAAGCTTTTTCGCTAAGATGTAGGCGGCAGGAGCCGCGAAAGACGGGTTACCGCAACTCGCCGAAGGTAGGTGCCGGTTCCCGGCGTCTTTCGGCAGAAGCCGCGGTCCGGAGCGCACCGCGACCGGCACAATGCTCTGTGCGCGAAAGAGCCGATTCTTCGCCTCCGGGCGACGGAGAGCTCGGCAGATGCTGAATGCGAAGAACGAAGGCGCAAAGCACCGGGATTGAGTGCACAGCACTCAAACTGAGCCAGGACAAGAACTAACCACTTTCCAGACGTTTAAACTTACTTGAACCTAGGAAGGAAAAACTTCTCAAACAACTTTTCTTTGCATCTTTCTAAGCTATTTGAAGCACTCCGTGGGGAATCTTACTATTTCATTTCGTCTCGGAGCTGGTAAGAACTCGACTAGCTTCATGAAAAACGTCGAGAGATTCTCGCTGTGCTGGCACAGTTTTTTCTTGAGAGAAAGCCTGGAAAAGCTTTTTCGCTAAGATGTAGGCGGCAGGAGCCGCGAAAGACGGGTTACCGCAACTCGCCGAAGGTAGGTGCCGGTTCCCGGCGTCTTTCGGCAGAAGCCGCGGTCCGGAGCGCACCGCGACCGGCACAATGCTCTGTGCGCGAAAGAGCCGCTTCTTCGCCTCCGGGCGACGGAGAGCTCGGCAGATGCTGAGACGCGAAGAACGAAGGCGCAAAGCACCGGGATTGAGTGCACAGCACTCAAACTGAGCCAGGACAAGAACTAACCACTTTCCAGACGTTTAAACTTACTTGAACCTAGGAGGAAAAAACTTCTCAAACAACTTTTCTTTGCACTTTCTAAGGTATTTGAAGCACTCCGTGGGGAATCTTACTATTTTATTTCGTCTCGGAGCTGGTAAGAACTCGACTAGCTTCATGAAAAACGTCGAGAGATTCTTGCTGTGCTGGCACAGTTTTTTCTTGAGAGAAAGCCTGGAAAAGCTTTTTCGCTAAGATGTAGGCGGCAGGAGCCGCGAAAGACGGGTTACCGCAACTCGCCGAAGGTAGGTGCCGGTCCCGGCGTCTTTCGGCAGAAGCCGCGGTCCGGAGCGCACCGCGACCGGCACAATGCTCTGTGCGCGAAAGAGCGCTTCTTCGCCTCCGGGCGACGGAGAGCTCGGCAGATGCTGATATGCGAAAACGAAGGCGCAAAGCACCGGGATTGAGTGCACAGCACTCAAACTGAGCCAGGACAAGAACTAACCACTTCCAGACGTTTAAACTTACTTGAACCTAGGAAAAGGAAAACTTCTCAAACAACTTTTCTTTGCACTTTCTAAGCTATTTGAAGCACTCCGTGGGGAATCTTACTATTCTTTTGTCTCGGAGCTGGTAAGAACTCGACTAGCTTCATGAAAAACGTCGAGAGATTCTCGCTGTGCTGGCACAGTTTTTTCTTGAGAGAAAGCCTGGAAAAGCTTTTTCGCTAAGATGTAGGCGGCAGGAGCCGCGAAAGACGGGTTACCGCAACTCGCCGAAGGTAGGTGCCGGTCCCGGCGTCTTTCGGCAGAAGCCGCGGTCCGGAGCGCACCGCGACCGGCACAATGCTCTGTGCGCGAAAGAGCCGCTTCTTCGCCTCCGGGCGACGGAGAGCTCGGCAGATGCTGAATGCGGAAGAACGAAGCGCAAAGCACCGGGATTGCGTGCACAGCACTCAAACTGAGCCAGGACAAGAACTAACCACTTTCCAGACGTTTAAACTTACTTGAACCTAGGAAAAGGAAAAACTTCTCAAGCAACTTTTCTTTGCACCTTTCTAAGCTATTTGAAGCACTCCGTGGGGAATCTTACTATTTCTTTCGTCTCGGAGCTGGTAAGAACTCGACTAGCTTCATGAAAAACGTCGAGAGATTCTCGCTGTGCTGGCACAGTTTTTCTTGAGAGAAAGCCTGGAAAAGCTTTTTCGCTAAGATGTAGGCGGCAGGAGCCGCGAAAGACGGGTTACCGCAACTCGCCGAAGGTAGGTGCCGGTTCCCGGCGTCTTTCGGCAGAAGCCGCGGTCCGGAGCGCACCGCGACCGGCACAATGCTCTGTGCGCGAAAGAGCCGATTCTTCGCCTCCGGGCGACGGAGAGCTCGGCAGATGCTGATTGCGAAGAACGAAGGTGCAAAGCACCGGGATTGAGTGCACAGCACTCAAACAGAGCCAGGACAAGAACTAACCACTTTCCAGACGTTTAAACTTACTTGAACCTAGGAAAAGGAAAACTTCGCAAGCAACTTTTCTTTGCATCTTTCTAAGCTGTTTGAAGCACTCCGTGGGGAATCTTACTATTTCGTTTCGTCTCGGAGCTGGTAAGAACTCGACTAGCTTCATGAAAAACGTCGAGAGATTCTCGCTGTGCTGGCACAGTTTTTCTTGAGAGAAAGCCTGGAAAAGCTTTTTCGCTAAGATGTAGGCGGCAGGAGCCGCGAAAGACGGGTTACCGCAACTCGCCGAAGGTAGGTGCCGGTTCCCGGCGTCTTTCGGCAGAAGCCGCGGTCCGGAGCGCACCGCGACCGGCACAATGCTCTGTGCGCGAAAGAGCCGATTCTTCGCCTCCGGGCGACGGAGAGCTCGGCAGATGCTGATATGCGAAGAACGAAGGCGCAAAGCACCGGGGATTGCGTGCACAGCACTCAAACTGAGCCAGGACAAGAACTAACCACTTTCCAGACGTTTAAACTTACTTGAACCTAGGAAAAGGAAAACTTCTCAAGCAACTTTTCTTTGCATCTTTCTAAGCTATTTGAAGCACTCCGTGGGGAATCTTACTATTTCATTTCGTCTCGGAGCTGGTAAGAACTCGACTAGCTTCATGAAAAACGTCGAGAGATTTCGCTGTGCTGGCACACAGTTTTTCTTGAGAGAAAGCCTGGAAAAGCTTTTTCGCTAAGATGTAGGCGGCAGGAGCCGCAGAAGACGGGTTACCGCAACTCGCCGAAGGTAGGTGCCGGTTCCCGCGTCTTTCGGCAGAAGCGCGGTCCGGAGCGCACCGCGGCCGGCACAATGCTCTGTGCGCGAAAGAGCCGCTTCTTCGCCTCCGGGCGACGGAGAGCTCGGCAGATGCTGATATGCGAAGAACGAAGGCGCAAAGCACCGGGATTGAGTGCACAGCACTCAAACTGAGCCAGGACAAGAACTAACCACTTTCCAGACGTTTAAACTTACTTGAACCTAGGAAGGGGAAAAACTTCTCAAACAACTTTTCTTGCATCTTCTAAGGTATTTTGAAGCACTCCGTGGGGAATCTTACTATTTCATTTCGTCTCGGAGCTGGTAAGAACTCGACTAGCTTCATGAAAAACGTCGAGAGATTCTCGCTGTGCTGGCACAGTTTTTTCTTGAGAGAAAGCCTGGAAAAGCTTTTT
>NW_023605246.1:0-26176 GCF_014898055.3 Talpa occidentalis
TAAATCTAAAGTATAAGCAACGGAAGAGATTTTACCAAAAAAATTCCATACTTAATTTAGAGTCAAGGCCCTCCTTAAGATTTCTGTGAACTTCCAGAGGGGGTCAGTAGGAAATGTTAGCTCAGATTCTTGTTGGTAGGCAACCAGATTCTGCTGAATGTCTTGTTGACTCAGTCATTTCTCATTAAAAATCTGCACCCCTATGTTTATAGCAGCACTATTTACAATAACTAAGCTTTGAAACAACCCAAATGCCCAAAAATAGAATGACTGGATCAAGAAGATGTGGTTCATATACACCATGGAATATTACTCAGCATTCAAAAAAGATAAACACATGCCATTTGCAGCAACATGGATGGCGCTGGAAGGGATCATGCTCAGCGAAATAAGCCAAAAAGAAAAAGAAAAATACCGGATGGTCTCACTCATAGCAGGAATCTAGAAAACTTAAATAAGGGACCAGGAAAAAGAATAACTATAAGAAAGAAAATATCAACATCAACAAACAGCTATGAACCAGAGACACTATAGGGGAGTGAGGGGCGAGGAAAGGAGGGCTTGGGGTCAAAATAAGGGGGTTGTAATTATATGGGGAATATAAAAATAAAATTTAAATTAAAAAAAACTTAAAAAAAATAAAATAAACCCCCACAATGGAAGTACAAGTAGCTGATATGACTTGAGACTGAATTGAAGACAGGAAGGAAAGAGGCATCCTAGAAGAGTTTCATAGCAATGCAAACATTTCAATTAAAAAATGTTCTTTCACCATCTTATCACTGATCCTGAAACCATGCAGTCCCTAACCTCACAGGCTGGCTCAGATTGTCTCCTCTTTCCCTTTCCCATCTATGCTTCTTTTTTCTGTTCTACTCCTTACCCCCAGGGACAAAAAGGAGAAAGGCCTTTCATTCTTTCCTTTAAGGGATTATTACCAACTCTTGTTCAGCCTATTGCTGATGAAAATTTAGACTTTGACTTCCTAACCCAAGCAATTAACTTTCTCCCTAAAGACCATTTCCTCTCTAGAAGGAATTCTGTAGCCAGTTATGTCATTATAGTGCTTACCCTACTATAGGGTCATTTTATTGATTTATTTTTTAAAGATTTATTTATTTGTTTATTTATACAAGCACTGGGTACAGTCAGAAGCGCGGGAGGGCAAGAGAATTCACCAGAGCCAGAGCAGGAAACAGAACAGGCAGAGTGATGAAACACACTGCTGAGGGGAGCAGCGGGCACAGCAGGAGAGGTCTGTCATGCCATGTTGGACCCTCGCCGTGGGCCGGAGATTGAACCGGCGCTGCAGAGGCTGCGGGCAGTTTCACAGCCCAGCGCTCAACCACTGTGCCACCAGGGGAGGCCCTATATGGTCATTTTAAATGAAAACTTTATTATGGAATTCTCTTCTCACATTTATTCATATAAGTGAGAGGGATGATCTCCTAGTCCAGATTTCATGTCAAGTAACATTATCTTTTATGGTGTTGGATTAAATGGAGTTCCAAAGAGGCTTACTTGGATAAAAACATCAATAATATAATAACACTAGTGAAGTTAAATAGTTAATATGTGCAACGTGTTAAGAACCTTGTACACATGATCTCATTTACTACATAAATATTTTGATGGGTGAAAACCAAGTATTGCTAGTTTATCAAGGAAGAAATTGAAATTAGTGTAATTATTTATTTACCTTACCCTAAGTCACCTAGTTAGTCAGTGAAGAGTTGGGTCTTGAACCCACTTCTGTTAGCTCTAAAATATGTGCTTTTTATACCAAACTGAATAAATTCAATTGCTATCCCTAAGGAATTCCCTAAGATAAGGTTTCTCAAACCCTAATGATTATAAAAACTACCAGGAACTCTTGTTAAAATAGCAAGTCCTAAGCTCTTACACTAGAGACACTAATTCAATTGGTCAGGTCTCCCAGGAGAGAAAATTACCTCCCGGAAAATACTAACAATAGTTCCAGAATTGACTTCCCCTGACCCTGGTGGCCAGATATAGATTCTGGGTCCATTCCTGAACTAGGGACTGTAATTAAGTGGTTGGAATTTGCTATTTTTCACCTACTCCTTCCCTGAAGTTCAGGTGTGGACTCAGCTGAATGGGATGAGAACAGGGAAGGCAGGCAGTGGTGATAACTACAGATCAGTATTAGGGAGAGAAATGGCAGATGTACACTAGACTCTCTAAAACTAAATGTTCATGAGAATAAACTCTGTCAGCTACTTTAAGAAATGATCAAAGTCAAATGAGTAGGAATTTTTCCTTATTATAGTCAAGATATTTTCTTTGCTAAGGTATTGTCCTCCAAAACCACACATTCAGACAGATTAGTCTACAAATCATCAGTATTAGTAATATCATCATTATGTCACAGGTAGGGTATATTTTCTTATATTCTTGACAGATAACTCATCCAACGCAAGGGGAGAAAAAAATGGACCAAAATGAGTCCATTTTTCATTTTGTACAATTATTTTGCTTTAAATTTTTTTTAAATAATGCTAAATTTTTTGCAAAGTTTGCTTGATTTTTGTTCAATTATAAAGTGAGCTCTTTAAAAATTTATATCTTGGAATTTTTGCTTCAGTTTCAATGTTTACTAAATTAAGACGAAATAGCTTCACTGCCTTTTTTGCAACTCTCATTTAAAATTGGTTATACTTTATCACTGAATATTTCCTAAAATAAAATGTTATAACCATCTGGATTCAGTGCTTTCTTGCTGATATTTCTTGTAGATACATGGTTTCTTAATGACTCTTTCGATCCCAAAGGATATATTAAACTCTAAAATTACGTGTTTAGAAAACAATCCCACAAAACAGCCAATTTGATTTTTGCAGCTTCTTTACCTATAATTGCATTTCAGAATTTTACATATATCAGAGTATTTTTCTCAGAAGTTTTGACTGAGTCCTGAGGAAAATCAAAGTCAATATTACTATTATTATTATATCTAAATATATTTATGTTCCCCTTTATTGTTCTAGTTACTCTTTTTTTAAATGGCTGTATCCAATTTGCTACTTGCTCTTCAATTCAATTGTGCACCTGCAGAGGAACATCAAACACTGAGGGAATATTAATTTTCACATTTGAGGAAAGCTAATTATCAATTAATGTTTTTCTTCAAGTCTTAATGAAGTCAGATCTAGCATAAAAACTGAAGGTTCTGGAAATCATTTTAAGATTTCTCTTATATGAGTACGTTCTATGTAAATCATTTCTACAAATGTCTTCCTTTATATAATTAATTAAATGTAGATAAGTGTTATTTAAAGAATAGTGGCTAAGGCTATGCACAAATATGAACTATTAATACGTGTGTCTATGGATATGTAGACTGCCCCATTTATATCACTTCCCCCTCTGTAGCTTATATTTTAACCTTAATACTAGATGAAGGAGTGAATTAGAGACTATTTCAGGCAATTATTTTGAGTGCGATGAACTTCAGAATTTAAGCCACTAAAAATAGGGCCCCTGAACATCAATTACTTTATAGGTGGAAGTTGGAAAATGATGCCCATCTGTCAGCTGCTTGTGAACTCTGGATCTATGAAAGAACTCATGGCACAAAACACTAATCCCACACTTTTAAAACCTTTCATATTTGCAGTTGACAATTACTGTGTGTCAGTGCAAAATTACACAAAATACTTTAATCATCCAAAATATGGAGAAAAGAGTACTCCCTGATCCTCAAAATATGGTGGTAAGTTGGCATAAGTTGAAAGTGACCCTCAAGCTTCCCTAGGCTGATCTTTAAGAATATCCAAGGAGATCTGAGTTGAATTCAAGGCTTCTAACAGTTTAACTGCATCTTTTTCAATTTTGAGGGATCAAAAAGCACTTGAGCAATAATGGGAAACGGGTGGGGTCATAGAGTCAAGCAGCAGCAACATTAAAAAGCAGATATGCAGACCAAGGACACTGGAACAAAAATGCTCCTTGGGTTAGCTGTTCCAACGGGACGGACCAGGCGTGGTAGTGGATGCTCCCTCATGCCGTGTGCCAGCGGGAGTGAAAGCAATCCCTGGCACGAGCTCTTTGACTTACTTTGGGAAAAGTCCCTTTACTTGGATCAAGTACTATGGACTGGTGGAGGGAGGTAGTAAAATGACTGGCTTAGTCTGGACCAAGAGACCACACTCCCACATGTCTAGGAGAAGACTTCTGCTAAGACCGAAACAATGAAGTTGGGGTGTGGTGAGTTCAGGGGATGGGAAGAAGATGGGGTGTGGTCAAGAGAGAAAAAAAGCACCTGACCTCATACTCTTCCTAGAAGAAAGTGTTTTTCAAGAAGTAACTATTCTGGAGTAAGGTGGGGGTGGACACTAACATTGTCTACTTCAGGATTCTATTATTAAAAAAATCTAATTTATATCATCAAAATGCCAAAATGATTTGTGAAAATAAATGAGAAAAATGTAAAATATATATATATTAATTAAATGTGTGGGACTGCTTGTAAAATATAAAACAATGTGAAAATGTCTCTATTTTGAATTTTTTTCTGTATCATTGAGGTGATTGAAGAGTCATAAAACACACATTCAGAGAAATATGTCCTGAAGATGTCTTTATGATTCTGTAATGAATTTCCCTGTTTAGGCATTGCTATTACCCAGGGTGCTAAGAACCTCCAAATCTCATTAAAAGTTAACATTATCTCTCAAAATATATATATAAACATTTGTTGATGTTTTCTGTTCGTGAATTCTTCAGTATTTGAATGATAAATGCTAAAAGAGGAACACTGATTTCACATCCTTCAATCATCACACATAAACCTGTTAAAAGTACTATACACCATTCTAATCCCAGGAGCAGTTCTTCATCTTAGAACCCTTTTGGGGATTCACTCATTCCTTATTATCTATGAGCTCTATTTATTCTAGATAAGAAAAGATTATTCCAGATCACCTGCAACAGGTACTGTCCTTAATGCATGGGTTTCTCTTACTTTCAGAGTCCAAGAGGGCTGGCTCTACAGTGAATGCTGTATATCAGCTGAGACCTATGAGTTTTATGGTAAACATAGCATCTCTAACTATGATAGGAAAGAAACCCAGAAGCATGTCAGTATTTGCCAACTCAGCAAATTTTCACATGTGTTTAGACTTGGCTTAAAAGGAGGGCCTGATAACACATAGGGACAACATTGTTTATATACTCTAATCCTTTAAATGTATTTTTCTAAGACATAGGTACTTGAGACATGTCTATTCATCCAATTAACAAGAATCTGCTAAACTAACATGAACCTCATCTACATGACACTCATCAATAAAATTTGTTTCATCTCATCAGGTTTCTTACATTAGGATGCTATTTTGTTAAAGAGAGAATATAATTTCACAAATATTGTGGACAAATCCTTTGTTCATTTAACAAATGTTTCTTGAGCATCTCCTTTGGGTGAAGCACAATAGGAGACCATGAGGATAGTATCATAGTCTCAACGACAACAGCAATAGTGGCAATGGGCATGTCAGATGCACTGCATTCGACAATCAGGTGTTTCACTTATTAACTAGCAAGTCACTATGCCAACCACCCTTCTCTGCAAAACACAACCAATGATCCTTGTTTACCTCATGGATTTAAAAATTACGGAACAATTTATAAACTACAATATGCTATACACATCATTGGTGTGTTATTTTTATCACTAGTCTGGTGCCTTATGCAAGTATTTAGTGTTTCCTCCCAGTCTCCTGTAGGGCACTTACTCAGATCTATCTTCCCTCCTTTAGTGAAACAAAAGGAAGTTATTAAGCTATTTCATCCATTCTGCTCAGAGTAGCTGACTCATTCTGATCTGCCTGCTTTACTGGCCCTTTCTTAGTCCAACACATCAGTAACCTTGATTATGGGGCTTGAATGACTGGGCTCCAACCTTGTGCCGTCTGCTAAATGGACCTGAGACAAATTATTCAGGCAGAACTTCTCTGTGGGATCATGTATACTGTGTACACAGGGAGAGCGCTCAGCCAGTGCCAGAAAGCAGAGCAAGAAACCATAGTGTGCTATTAAATTTCCCATTAACTTTGTTGATATGGCCCTGCTTGACCTTTCCTTGGCTGTGTGTCCCTGCTGCCCCTTCAGCCAAAGAAAAAAGCTGCTAGGTCTCCCAACGACTCTGACCATGTGCACTGTGGGTTGGGCTGTGATCAGAAGGTCTGCCGGGTACTAGTCTGAGTGGCCATTCATAAGCACTAATAAGGCACATTTGAACCCAAAGAGCAATTGTGTTTTCAGCAGCCCTGTGGCTAGTACTTAATATGATTTTTGTTAGTAACCAAATTCAAGTTGTGTCTTTAATTGGGCAGTGTAATTAGCAATTCAAGAATCCAAATGAGATCTTCCTATGAGAACTTATACTTATGTTTTACATTTAGCAAATGTCTCAATTATGGAAATGAGGATGTGCATGTGGTGGTGTCTAGAATTCTGGGTGATATGTTTTAAAAGAAGAAGATATGTGTTGACTTTTCCAAGAGTACCAAAACATTTCAAGAAGGTAAAATATGTTTTGTAATGATTTTTTTAAAGATTTATTTATTTATACAAGCACTGGGGTACAGGCCAGAGGCACGGGAGGGTGAGATAATCCACCAGAGACAGAGCAGGGAGAACAGTCAGAAGGACATATTCAGGAACATAAGGCCATGTGTTACTTACATGTTTAAGAGAAGCTACCAAATTGTTTTTCAAGAAGATACCAAATTGCACTATTTTATATTCCCACCAGCAGTGCATGAGAACTCCATATCCCAGTCAGTATTTGACATTGTTCAGGTATTTAATTTTAGCCTTTCCATTAAGTGTGTAATGGTATTTCACTGTGGTTTTAATTTTTGTTTTTTAATACTTAAATATCTTTAATATGCTATTTGTGTATCTTATTTTGTGAGATTTCTGTTCAGTCTTTTGATCGCTTATTTAATTGGACTATCTTCTTTTTATTGAGTTGCGAGGGTTCTTTACAAATTCTCTATAAAAGTATTTGTCAATATATACGTATTGGGATAATTCCTCAAGTGTTTGGCTTTCCTTTTTGTTTCTTCATTATGTATTTCAGAAAGCAAAAGTTGCTAATTTTGATAAATCTAATTTGCCAATGTTTTTCATTAATCAAAGATGCATTTTGTCCTGTGAGATATTACAAACATACACACACACACACACACACACACACACACATGTCTCAGTCCCTGGTTCCTGGTACAGATCTCATGAAATCCTTGTAATTTCCAGGGTGATAATGGTGACTTTTGTTCTAATGAAGCAACTCTGGCAGCTCCTGAATAGGAGCAGGTCACCAGAAAGACAAAGCTAAGATTAGAAGCTTGGAATTTTAACTCCTATCATCCTTCTTTTGAGAAGGCAGAGGAGCTAAAAATGATGTGAATGATCAAATGTGCCTACAAGATGAAGCCTCCACAAAACCCCAAAAGGATGGCGTTTGGAGATCCTCCAGGTTAGTGAACACATGGAGACACTGGCAGAGAGGCTCACCTGGAGGGAGCACACAATCTCCAACTCCCTTTCTGCAAACCTTGCTTCATACATTTCTTCCATCTGGATGTTCACCTGTATTCTTTATTCTATCATTTTATAATAAACCAGCTAATGGAAGTAAACTGTTTTCCTGAGCTCTGTGTGTCCTGCTAGCAAATTAATTGAATCTGAGAAGGGGGTCTTTGGAAGGTCTGACCCATAACCAGTCTGTCAGAAGTACAAATGACAACGTAGACTTTCAACTGGTATCTGAAGGAGTGGGGGGAAGCAATCTGAGGTAGTGTTGTGAGACTGAGCCCTCAACCTATGGAATCTGAAACTATCTCCAGGTAGACAGTGTTAAAATTGAGTTAAATTGTGAGACACTCAGCTGGTGTCCTGGAGAATTACTTGGTGACTAGAAATGCCAGCAGCGGTGTGTTCTGTGTAAAAGTAGACACACAAGAATGGTACTGAGGTGTTATCTAAGATAGCGAAAAGTTGGGTAGTTTTTCTGATATCTGTTCTATGAACTTTTTTTCTACTCTAAAGATATAGCTACGTATACCTATAACTTCTAAAAGTTGTATAGTTCTAGCTTCTGTTTAATTCTATTGCAATTATGTGACCAAGAGTATACCCAGGGACCCAAAAACTGTTAAGGGAAAAAAACATTTTGTTGGGCCTCCATGGTGGCCTATCAGCTCTATCAACCTTACGGCCTGTGTTCAATCTCCAGCCAGGTTGCTGACGCACATGGTGCACACAGAACAGACCTCTCCTGTCTCACCCGTTGCTCCCCTCAGCAGTATATTTCAGTAGATCCGCCTATTCTGCTCCCCACTCTGTCTCTGGTGAATCCTCTCACCCCACCCCACACCACCTCCACATCTCTGGCCTACACCCCAGTTACTCTACACACACACACAAACAAAAAAAAAAATGTATATTCTAAAATAGTACTACCACCTGTGCATGCAAACATAAAGAAAGCATACTCTTAGTGTGAAAGATCTTTAATTGGTGTGCATATAGAAAGAGAGCAAGGAGAAGAAAGGATTTCAATTTTCAATAACATACTCCTGATCGATCTCTGAAAATCACCCTTCCCCTCATGGGCAAATTCTCAGCCAAACAGACTTGGCCCAAAAAGGAGCAGCTAATGTCTGAAAGCTTATCTCAAATCTAAGGCACCTCTAGGTGGGACCCACCAGAAAGGAGTTAGGAAGGCCCCATAGAACTGAGACAGGACAGTGGAAATTCAAGATGTACCATATAATCTACCACAGGGTCAAGATAACAACTACCTGCCATAGTCTCTGCCGAAATGCTAAAACTGCCAGGACACAGGACCAGGAACAGCCTCCCTCCATGTCTCTCACACACGTCTCTCTCCACTCTCCGCCTCGCTTCACTCCACTTCCAATAAATATGCTCTTCACTCTTTCCTACTTCCCAACTGTCACCACTCCACCACCAAGTCAAGAAGACTGAGCCAAGGCATGATAGGAGTTGTAATCCAAGCAGCTACACGTAAATGGGGCAGAGAAACACCTGCCTGTTCCTGGGGCCACTGCACTGGGACACTCTGCCTATTGTAGAGATATATTCTGTAACACTATGACTCTACAAATTTAATTTGTATGTGCAGTGGGAGTTATGGTCAAAGTTTATTTCTTTCCCTATATGTAGATCATTTTAACAGGAATATTTGTTTAAAAAAATATACTTTCCTCACTGAATAATCTTAGCACCTTTGTAAAAACCCATCAATCACATATGTGTGCTGGTCTCTCCATCCTGTTTCAGTGAACAGGATATTTAAAAAGAAACAAACCATAGTTGGGTTAAGACAACAGACTTGTGAAAATAACCCTAGTTTATCTGTATTCAAATAAATCCTACAAATATGCAAGAACTAACTTATGCTGACCCTGTGGGGAATACAGAACTGATTCAGGTGAGATCATAGGTCTCAAGAACAGTATACTTTTAGAACAGAGATGAGAATCCACATTGAGATAATTATATCTCTATGGAGCAGAAGAAGAACGGATTTATGCTCTAGCAACATTTTTTAAAAAATCTGGCATGTGTGCCTTTGAGCCTTTTGTTAGATTTTCAAAGGAAGAAGTGGACCTATACCCAAACAATCAAACTGTTCTTATAGCTATATCTCATTGTAAAAGAATGAAGAAAATGTCGCTGTTACCTCTCTCAAAATACATAATGACAGAAAAAGCAAAATTATGAATGGAAGAAAACCAGTTTATGATATGATTCCTCTTAAATCAGATCACTGGCTACATTTTTTTTTACTGCTTCATGAACTCTAATTAAAAGTCTGTACTTAGGTACAGACAATAATCTAATTTATCTTATTTATTTTAGAGCATTCTAGAGCTAAGAAATTTCCAGTCAATATATACACTCATCCATCTTCTCTGTGGCCCATGACAGGCACTTTCTCTGAGCTAATCTTCCCTTGACATATTTCTGAAACATAAAAAGAAACCAACCTAAACTCTCACATCAAAAACAAATACACAATATGGATACTTAATAGATGTGAGAGAAAATTAGAGTAACAAGTTCAATGTTATTTACTTGGGAAATGAAGCTGAGATGACAGTAGCAGTTAGTAAAAAGCATAGACTCGTCTGTACAAATAGCAATTTCTCTTCCATTTCATTGTAGTACCATTCAAAGTAAGGTGTATTATAGACTAAATGTTCCACAGAACATGCATGAGCATAATAAACACCTAGATACTTCTGGAATTTTCTACACAGAGATACTATAGTTTGCAAGGGAAAGGAAAGTTTATTTTATTAGAGAAAAATCATGTCAAATTTTGTAGCTCTTCTAACCTCTATGCTTACATGACATCAACTATCCTTTGGTTAAAAATTTCTCCATGTTCTTCTGAGAAGGCCTTGTTTTAGCACTGTCTACTTATGTTAAGCAACATTATAAACCTTTTGTTTTTCTACCTGTTAAACTATACTTCTGCTCTGATCTATTGTCTTAAAATGATTTTTATCCTTCCACCAGTTAATATATAGAATCCACATAATTTTGTTATGTATCTGGGCTCCAAATCATGCTTTTTTTACTGAGATATGCTTGATTGATAATGAATGGAATCTCACTGGTCATCTGAGTCTACTAGAAACAAATATTACCTAATTGATAAAAATGTTTCTTATTATTCTTCATGTTCTCTGTACCTCTGTTTT
The DNA here is from genome assembly GCF_014898055.3 of Talpa occidentalis. Taxonomy (NCBI): domain Eukaryota; kingdom Metazoa; phylum Chordata; class Mammalia; order Eulipotyphla; family Talpidae; genus Talpa; species Talpa occidentalis. Next base: position 10,764 of record NW_023605246.1, read on the forward strand.
CCACTGTGATGTGATATGAGCTATATACACATTATGAACTGGCAATACAGGATTTGGAAACAGATTATGAAAATCTGGACTGAAGTAAAAGGGTCCTTCTGTACTGATAAAGATTTTAAAAAATACTAATGCAAAATTTTAAGATGGGTAAAGAAACACTATGATCATCCAAAAGACTTAGGCCCTTCCTTTCATGGTGATAATGGCAATTCTTCAAAATAATGACTATTCATAGTGTTATGATGTCTTTAAGTAGTCCCATGGCTGCAGAGGCCATTACAACCATAAATCTTGGTGTCACTGAATGAAATTAATCAAAATATCTGCCCATTGGTTATCCCTGAATATGTTCCAACAGTTTATTTCTGCCTCAACATCTTAATAAGATTCTTTTCAAGGGAAAAAAATCCAACTGCATATGACCTAAGCATATTCTAAATATAGAAAACTCCACTGATTAGAACCACTTGCAGGAAACAATCGTGATTAGTATGAAACCAAAGCAGTTATACAAAATTCTCAAAGAGTGCAGGTTAATGACTTTTAAGTAAATATAGTTACTTGAAGAAGGTCAACAAATTGTTGTCAACCAGAATTCTTTGATGATCAGCCTAATGAATGGATAATAAGTAGACTGCTTTCAAAGGAGCACAGCAATTTTTATATGTTAATGGTACTTCTAAAGTGCTTTAAATCAGCCAGTCCTACAATATAGGCTAAACATTTGCCCTACAGCCTTAATTGCACAATTAATTTGCTATCATATCATTTGATTTTGAATGCACACATAGTATAAAAGTGAATTTTACGTAACTTGAATTAAATCCTCCTTACTAAAAGCCAATAGCTCCAGATCTCAAAATATAGTCAGATTTAAAGAGACTCAAGGTGATCCTGACTGTTCTGAATATTTCACCATGAGTTGTATGCATCATAGAGAATTACTAGAGGTAGTTGTCTACCTAAAAAAACATGACAAGGTAACATGCTTTGGAAATCACTATTCCCTTAAAATCTACATTTTTTGCATATTGTCTAAAAACCAAATTAAAATTGACAGATGGGATGTAGAGAAGAGTTTGGGTTTTGAAACAGACAGAACATACCTGGAATATTAGTTTCAATGCCAGAATGTTGTGTGATCTTAAAGCAGGTAATTAGCTTCCCTAAACCTTACTTTCCTTATCTATAAAACAGAAAACATTGTATGGGAATATTTGTACAAGATGGGAAGAGATGATTATAAAACTAAACATTTCTAACATGCAATACAAACATTTGCTCCGAAGTGGGAAATAAATTATGTGGAGTGTACAAATTTGTTAAGATACCCACATGAATTAGAATGAAAATTTGTCCTTTTAAGTCATTAGAAAAATAATATATAAAAATGGCTGAGAAAGCACGCCAGAACAAATTCCAATATGGCAGTCAGACTTCAGGAGATAGTAACACAGAGTAGCTTATTGTCATCTTATTCTGCCAACCTGATTTACTCCTTTAAAAAGTCACATCAGTTGACTAAATTAATGTCTGATATGGATAGAATTTATTAGGCCCAGGGAGAATGCTATCTTTTTGTATATAAAGTATAATCTCCCCTTCTGACCAATAAAACACTAATTCATGATATATTAGAAAACCATCATTTTAAATTCAGACTGAAGTCAGCACATACTATTTTTCATGAGTCTGTTTACTATCCCGTAATATCTCTTTCTGTGTTTAAATGTGATATAATAGAAAATACATTCATTAATCCCCACTGACATCCTCCAATAAAATTTCCAAGATCTCTAAAACACAGAGAAAAGAGCAGTAGTTTAGAACTTGTTCTCAGGTCTACTCCTGGACCATCATTTAGAGACTTCAGTGAAATAGAACATTTGTGCAAGATAATGGTCTCCTGCTGCTAGATTAATGCTGGAATAAAAGGGGAATATTTTTTCAAATCAAAAAGCAAAGCAGAGATGCTTTCAAAGTGCAAATCATGTTTCTCTGAGAATGTTCTCTTACCACCCATGCTTCATTACTTTTTCATAAATTACATAGATAGCAGAACAAAAAGACCTCTCAGCATGAGCTCTTGGAATTGGCATATGTTTGATTCATGAAGGAGTGGCTCAAATCTGGTACATCCCCGAGGAACACAAGATTATACTTGAGGTTTAGAGTATGTGTTGGGCTCCCAACTACGTAGACATCATGATGGACTTTCTGATGTGTCAGCACAATTAGGCTATGATTCCCAGTCATTCAGTCAAGCACTAAAATAGTGTTGCTGTGAAGGTATTTTGTAAATGTATTTACAGTCTATAATCAGATGACTTTAATTAATGGTGAACTTGATTCAAATGACTGAAAGATCTTAAAAGCTGAGTTAAGGATTCCATGAAGAGGGAGAAATTTTGCCTGCGAATAGCAGCTTCAGTCTGCCCATGAGAATTCTAGCCTTTCTTAGTGGCCTGATATATAGATTCTAAACTTGCTTAGTCAACCTTGTAACCATATGCACCAATTCCTTGCAATAAATCTTTTAATATGCAGCTCCTACTGGGTCTGTTTCTCTGATTTCATATTGATAGATACAAAATCCTTTTTGAAAATCCACAAAATCTAACTTTACGTTGCCTAGTACTACATAAGGTCTGCAGCTCACAAAACTACTTATTTAACATATATTAAAAAAAATCTTAGATATGATTGATTAGCTGCAATTCGTTGATTATAAAAGTCTATAAAATTCAGTATTTCTAAATCTAGCATACCAAATGTTTCTTTAAATATGGGAAAATAATGACCTTATGAAGGTTAAACTGACTCTATTTAACCAAAGTAATATCAGCTTTGCTTAAGAGAGTGTTAAGCTGATATATAAACCTTATAACTTTAAGACTGTCATATTCAGCTGATTTGATTAAATTACTGAAATTTGATCTTAGATCCTATTAGTCAACAGCACTTTGATAGGATGAGAAAGCCAGTTAGTTATTGGGGAGTATAGTTTTTCATTACAAAATAAGAAATCAGGCTGCCCTGTAGTCACTGACATCTTCCAGTTCCAATATTTACAAATCAATCTAATTTAATTATTAGGTTGATACCAGAAAATAATAGTAATCATTAAGCAATAAAGCAGTCTTTAAAAAAAAAAAAAATCAACACTAAATTTCCATGGTTGGTTTCTTCCTTTCTCCCTCTGATAAGATATCCCTGCAAGAATTAAGTGTTGTATAATTTTCCTCTTTTTGAAAGTTCATCTGTCTCTGTGACCCCAATAGTAAGCAGGTATCTGGATCCCGACCCTCCCAATAACACTGATGGTCTATGTCTCTGCATGTAGCTTTATTTTCCTTCCTGTGTACCATTTTCATCCCTCATCTAGAATTTGGCAAGGTTTTTTTTTTTTTTTTTTCACTTTCTTCTTTTAACTTAAGTCCTGAAAACTTGGCCTGTTTGAATGTTGCACCTGCAGCTCCTTGAAATTAGCAAATGTTCAGAATTATAAAAGCATTTGATGAAACTGAAATAGGTAATTTAGCCTTAAAAAAATTAATGAGAGGCCAAAGAAGAAGGGAGACTATGCCAATTGCCTTTCTTTCCTCTTGAGTATTTCTAGTTTATTGAAGGCAAATACCAGCAACACTCTGAAGCAAAGTGGAATAAGTAGAAAATTAGATTTCTGCTACTGTTTCTCCTTCAAGGCTAATTATATGTCAATTCAAAAATAAGGTATGTTTTAATTGATCTTTAGAGACCATCAGGAAATGAAAGCATATTTACTTTGAGTAAGTAACTTTAATTTTCTTATATTCAATCCATTGCAGAGACCAAGACTTAGTCAACTTTGTTGAATTCATAGGAGATATATAGAAAAAGAACTACTTGAGATTCTTAAGCTAATATATACCTGTCAGGGAATATTGGGTTATAAGTAAAATAAACACACAAAAGAAATCTTAAGCAAAAAAGGAGACTTCATTATAAGACTATTTGAATAGATCAGAGATTCCAGTACATCATGAAACCTAGAAGCAGAAGTCAGAAGCCCAGCCATCCCTGACTCACTTGCTATTTCAGAAACAAAAGGATTTGTGCTTTACTCTGCCTTACCCTACATCTATTTTTCCTTCTGTGGAGCATCATTTTCTGTTCCTGATGTTACATTATCATTATTGTCTTGCTTCTGTGATCTTTAAGTATAAAATACCAAGAGATTCTACCAAGGATCTCTGAATTCAAATTTTTAATTTTGATAAATAAACAATCTAATTAGTCCATTATGGGTCCAAATCCGCCTCTTGTGCAGTCTATTTCTACTTGTAGTTTTGGTTGGAAAGGGTCATGATTCAAGATATTCTACAAACAAACCACCAAAAAGTATATGCGAAAGTGTTGCAGAGAGGAAAGCAATATGGTGTGAGTGGACAGTTCAAGAGATGCCTAACACACCACCTTACCCAATGGAAGTGTAAATAGAATCATAATCCTTAAATTTAGACAACTAAGTGTCATGATTTCTTGGAAAATTTTTAAAATAATATACTATTCCAGAGTGATGATAAGTAGTACTCTCTTTCATGCTCAAAATTATCCTTAGTTGGGTGATAAAGATAGGTACAGCAAGTGTTTAACTGACTCAAACAGAGTTCTCTTTATTTCAAGGTGACTGCTGACCAAGTGATTGAGTAGACTGATGTGTGACATGGCTCCTTCCCATTGCAACTATATTTAATTAAATAATCAAATAGAGTGATTTCAGAGCAATGACATTCATTGACTTGAATGTCAATGAAGCTGTCATAAGTAGTAAAGAAAGAGGTGGGAGTTATAGAAATCTGGAATTCAGGTTAGAAATGGACTCTGGTATCAGAATTAGTTGGGAGAGGAATCTCACATGAGGGTCTGAGCCCAGGCTTCCCTGCATAGCTCATGGAGGGAAATAAGTTTGGCATAACCTCCACTGATTGGAGAAAATGTTCCTAAGGGACTCATTTCACCTGATCCATTATTTTCTACAAAGGTTTCCATAATGAGGTTTTCTTATAGAGTTGGTCAATTCCCCATTTCACAGAACTTTCTGGAGCACATTATTGCATTGTCTCTAATTAAAGAATATATTTGGCATCAGTGAATTTCTCACAGTGAGAAGGTCAACTACTCTTGCAACCTAATACAGTCCTTTCCTGGGAAGGTATTAAGTCATACCCAATAAAAATGAAATCACAATACTTAGTAGTAAATATTAAAGTGAGTAATTTGAATACAACTTTCGTTTAAGACAAATTTAAAAACTGCACAAGTTCACTGTGAATCCACATTTTGATTCCAACATAACATGGATGTTAAATAAGAGGCATTATTCTGAGTTCCCCGGAGCAAGGTGGCATTTCTGTCATATAAGAAGTCAAATCCTAGTAAGGCTTATAGTTAAACCTACTTAGTAAATAAAAATGAACTTTCAATGATTAAAAGTAATGAATACATGCAATCACTCTGAGAAGCAAGCTGCATTCTTAAGTAGGTTTAGACCAGAGATCCTAAGGGGACATTAGGACCAATTATCAGGGCACAGCTGGGAAATCAACTAGTCTTGTCCATTGTCTTTCTTGACACCGACTTTATCTAACCACTTTTTCTTCTTTCCCCACATTCTTACTCAACTTTTTAATGTGCTACTTTAGGTGAGAAGCGAGAGATTTTTCTACCACGTATATACCTGAGAAAATTGCTGAAGGAGAAACATACAATCTTTGGGGATAACTCTATGTGTCAGCTGGAACTCTTAGAGCTAAATGACATCAATTCAAGTTGTTACCCAAAAAGAAAATGCATATTTGAAGAATACATATGAAATATAATGGAGGCAGTTTTCAAACCAACACCAACTGAAGTCCAACTGAAAACTTCTCATCTCTTCTTTCTCTGCCAGTCAGCCTCATCCTTGCTTATTGCAAAATGGCTTCCTTATATGACCTCCCACAATGTCCATCATCAGGAGGGGCTGATATACAGTCTTTCCCACTTTCCAAGATCAAACCTTCCAGCGATCTGTTATAATTGGTCCTATTTGTTTCAGGTGCTTATTTTTGCACCATCAGTATGCCCTGATATGGAGACTATACAAACACTAAGCCCACCATTTTGTTCACCATGGATGGGGGAGAAGTCAAGGACAGGATAGAGGGGGCATTTTTCCAGAAAATACTCTGCTGGTCTCAGAAGGTGGCAGGACTATTGAGCAGACAAAATTACACAAAGTCCTATTGCACAGAAAAATAAAAGATAAGCTTGGAATACAAGCAAGATTTGAAAAAAGAGGAAAGAGTGCTGTTGATTACCTAGTGAAGTGTGTGATAAAGATTGATGGATTCAGTCCCCATGGGCATTCTTCCCTGTGAGCCATGACACTGGCATCTCTGGAATCAGTAGGATGAAATAATTCATTAATCAGAGGTTTTCCAAGATTCTCCAAGCCCCAGACAATGTCAAAGACAAAGACTTAAAGTATTACCTAACACATACTTTCCTTGATTATTCCTATTAGAATCATTCTCAAGTGAAAATATATATTTCTTTGAAAATAACATCAACAAGGAGACATGTAATTCAGGCATAAAGTATTTTCGGCCACAAAAGTTGATACTAGTCTATTTAGGCATCTGTGTACTTGGGAGAACACATACCAATGGGGGTACCACTCATGACCTTGTGTTTGGTGGGCATTCCACAAACATAACCAAATATTTGCAGATTTCAGAACATATTAGCAGGTTCATCTTAATATTCCACTCTTCCAAGCCTCCAGCTCACACACACACACATTCACATAAACACATCCACACACACACACACTCTCACTAACACTCACATTATCTCCTCCCAGACAAAGGGAATGGTTTGAATTGCAAATGGTGGCATTTTAGGCTCCTTAGGTGGCATATTATCAGTCCCAGTCACTGAAGGATGGTTTTGTTAATGAGGGATTCTGTGCAGGTTAAGAGAAGGAATCATTTTGAAAAAGCCCAGAGGAATTTTGGGGTTCAAAGATGTATTTTTCTCTGTGTATAGTCACTAAGTCCCCTGAACAGAAACTTAAAATCATAAGTCTCCAGGAGATAATGGGCATTTCTAATTTACTAAATTCAAATGACCTAGGCTATTTCTATGATATTACACTGCAGTTAATAAGGTGAAATGAAAGATTGCTTAATCCATGAATTTCTAAGGCATGGGCCCAGGTTAGCTAAGCTTCCTCTTTAACCATAATTTAGGCTTTTAAGGAGCCCCTGCTGAGAAATAGATAATGCCTGTGTCTTACTAAACATCTCAGAGTCATAGCTCAGGTAGCAGGCATTTTGACATGAATATTCATTTTTTTGGATCCATATAGAGATATTCCTGCTTATGCTTATGACTCAATTTGCTCCTGGAGCAAATCAGGTCATAACTCTTTTTCAGGTTAGGTTTTCTTGTTGCAAAAATATCCATTTTACATGCTCACACACACCATCAGACAGCAATGCCTATATGACATCTGTTTATGTGGTAACATCTGTCTACTTCAGTGTTTTAGATTTCCTGTAGGACTCTTGGGATCATAAATATATGCAGTCAATATTATGATTTGCTTAGGTGTTCATTTTAAGTTTCTTATAAAGGACAGGAGGATGAGAGGGAGAGAGGAAAGGGGGGGAGGGAGGGAGGGAGGGAGAGAGAGAGAGAGAGAGAGAGAGAGAGAGAGAGAGAGAGAGAGAGAGAGAGACTATATAGGTCTATGTGCCTCCCTTTCATCAAAATCATAAGAATTCCTCTTTCAAAATCATAAGAATTCCTCTTTGTATCACTAATAAATTTGCCTAATGGTTGCAATTACAAAGGATGTCCACCAGATGGCAAATGCAAAATTACTAGAATCTAGACAACAAAGACTCTTTTGAGGCATGCCTTTTAACATTAAAAATAAACAAAAACTTGCCTCAGGACTGCTTGGTGGCAGACCCCCAAGACTTTGGCTGGTCCAAGTAATTGTCAGAGTTTGGCCTTAAGCCATTCCAGGAAAGTATTTTGAAGGTTCTCAAGCAAGGTCCTCTCCCAGGAACTTAAACCAGAGTTTTGAACCATTCCTCCATGGGATATAGTGATGAAACCACAGTGCCAGTAAACGAATAGGGTTAGCATTTGAAGGACTCAAAAGGGTGGTTTAGAAGGTAGGGAGAAGAATATAGAAATCTCCGCCTGGAATAATGTTATTTAAATTCTCTAGAAAAGATGGTTTCCCCAAAATCCCATTTCCTTGTTACATCAGTATCTCATTTGGGCATCTGACTTCATAACTAATTTAAATCTTTCTATTTGCAGATTATACTTCCTTCCATTTAGTTTTCTGAAATCTGAGAAAATTATCCACAAGAACCCTAGTAGAAAACCTAGAACTCCCCTTCACATATATAATGCATTAACATATTCATATTTTATGTATATAATTTTATATATCTATTAGGGGTTAAAAAAGGATTCTAAAGATTTATGTGAATTATATATAATTTAAATCATAGCCTAAATAAGGTCATTGTTATTCTAGACACTTACTTAATCTATTCAATGTTAACTTTCACAGTGCATTGTATTTGCTTTAGGAGTAACAAAATAGAACTATTTCAATATAGCTCTATTAATCCATAAACATAAAAGTAGATTTTAAGACTTCCTTAATTCTGGGCCTCCCTGGTGGTGCAGGGGTTAAGACATAACCTACGAAGCAATCCACAGCCACTGCAGCACGAGTTCAATTCCAGGAAGAAACCCACATGGAGAAGCAGACCTCTCCTGTCTCACCCGCTGCTCCCCTCAGCAGTGTATTTCAGTCAGTCTGCCTGTTCTGTTCCCCACTTTGTCTCTGAATTCTCTCACTCCCCCGCATCTCTGGCCTGCACCCCAGTTCTTGTATAAAAATAAATAAATCTTAAAAAAAAAAAGACTTCCTTAATTCAGCAAGTGATTTCCATGCTGGGTATTTCAGACTAGACATCATTTATAAAATTGGAAATATGGGTTAATGAATCTATTTTCATTATTTGAAAAAAAAGAAACAGAAATTAAAGAGTTATCTAATATTAACCTCAGTTGGATAAACAAAATACTACATTTTCTGTTTTTGCATAGAATTCAGAGTGAAATAATGGTAATATTAACGTTGATAAAAGCTAACAATTATTAGATGCCAGCCATCGTGCCAAATCATTTAACATTCTTCATAATGCAACAGCTAAGGATGCCCTCATTTCTCCCTAGATGGCCGTGAATCGAACCCACGCTGCAGAGGCTGTGGACAGCATCACAGCGCGGCGCTCAACCTGCTGCGCCACCGGGGAGGTCCTCATTTTGTAGATAAAATAATCAAGGCTTAAATGTCCTCTATTAAGTTATTTGCATATAATTTTATTTTTTTATTTAAAGATTTATTTATTTATTCATACAAGCACTGGGTACAGTCAGAAGGACGGGAGGGTGAGAGAATTCACCAGAGCCAGAGTGGGGAACAGAACAGGTAGAAGGACCGAAGTACACTGCTGAGGGGAGCAGCTGGTGGCAGGAGAGGTCTGCGCGCCATGTGGGACCCTCCTTCACCATATGGGACCCTCCTCCGGTGGCCAGGGAGCAGCCGGGGATCGAACTGGCGCTGCAGAGGCTGCGGGCAGCTTCGCAACCAAGCACTCAACCACTGCGCCTCCAGGGGAGGCCCTATTTTTCTATAATTTTAATGCTTTCACTCCTAACATGTAAGTCTTAGTATTTTTGGAAGAAAGATTTATGAGAAACTCTGGCAACGATGTGAGTTTAAAGAGATTTTTGCAGTTTTTCATTGAGTAAATACAGAGTAGTCAGTCCATTAGGCATAATTGTACCTGAAATAAAATAGCAACAAAGCAAATTATACTGCTGCATAACCATAACGATTGATGAATGTAAAAAAATTAGGTAAAGAAAATTCTACCTGAAATAAATTACGTAAAAAATTCATCATGGGTGTCTGTAATAAAGTGACTCTCACTGAATTGTTTCCTCTAACCTGGTGTATTAAGTCTTTCTTGCTGCAGAACACTAACCGCAAGCATAGCAACTTAAAACAGCAAGCATTTATTATCTCTGCTACTGAAGGTCAGATATCTGCGAATGGCTTAGCTGAGTCTTTACTTCAGGATCTCACCACGTCCCAGTCCAGGTGTCTGTTGAGTCTATCTAATCAGAGATTTACCTGGGAATGGATCCACTTCCAAAGTCCCTCAGGCTTTTGTCATATTTCATTTCCTCGCAGCTAATTCAATTCTTGCTGGATATCTCTCCCACCTTATAGAAAAGTCAATAGTTCTTTGCTATAAAGCCTTCTCCAACACAACCACTTAGTTCTAGACAGCTTGCTTCCCCAAAGCCAGTGAAGGGAGATTGCTTTATACGGTCTTCTAGTAAAATAATCTTACAATGTAATAATCACGGGCTGGGATATCACAACCATCTTAGATATTCTATTGTTTAAAAGCAAGTTAAAGAGACAAGTCTCCTGTCCTCCTGTGACTATGCAGGTGTTTCTTTTTACAGACCTTTTTCCTTTGCAAAGCAGCGGGGACAGCTCTCCTCCTACCTGTGACTAAGCAGGTGTCTCTCTTTTTCCTTCTCCTTTTCCTAATAAACTGGTCCTTTTAAAGTGTAAAAAAAAAAATACAAAAAAAATCACGTTAAAGAGGAGAGAATTAGACAAAGGATGAACACCAGGAAATGGAAACCACGGGACCCTCCTTAAAGTCTGTGTACACACCTAGTTTATAATAATGACAATAAAGATGGATTATCATCATATTCTTGTAATGCTTAATGCTTTTAAAATATCTTCACACATATATCTTTGCTTCTATGAATACATGTATCAAAGGAGCCAAATTAAGCTTAAGCTGTGTTTGGTCTAAAACTCAAAGCAATTCTGTGTGTGCTCAGAAAATGAGTAGGATGCAGCTCCCACCTCAGTGAGCCATTTATATAAAGGATGAAAGCCTCTTGGTAAATAAGAGGCACAAAGCTGGGTTCAAGAACAATTGGACAGGACTGATGAGATGACATAGTTTTATAAAATAGCATATCAATGTCCAGCAAGCTATCCTATAGCTCCAAGACCTAAAAAAGATTTAGAAAATTCAATGTAAACATGAAGACAAAATAAAAGCTAGTTTTCCCTGAGAATATCTATGGGACATATATTGAGAGGCATCAGCAGTGCTGATGACCACTCCTTTAGTACCCCCATATTAGGAATCAGCTATTTTGAAGGCATGAGAATAACAGCATGACTTTGAGAAGCTCAAATTTCACTTGTTACTTTCTAGGATGGACATTTATCAAAGACAAAGGAATCTTAAAAAGAGAAGAAAAGGAAACACAACACAGAGTAAACCTGGGGACTAATTATTAGCACACAATTCACATATTATAGAATATTCCCACCCACTCTCTGGAAAGAATTTAAGACAAATTATACTTCTCAAAGCATGGTAGACCAAATGGTATCTATACATAAATGAGTCATCCATTGATAGCTCTAGGACTAAACTTTGGATCATCATCATATACAGTCCCAGACTAGCCACAGTAAGTATAGTTGATAAGGAAGCATCGTGAGTGACAACCTCCAGTCTCCTGGTCTGTAATTTCATATTCTGTTTCATTCCTACCAGTCTTCAATTGCTTATCTAAAGTAAGACACAACTCCTTTCTTAAGAACTCACCAAGTATAATACAGTAGAGTTTATTTTTCCTTTCTTCAGAGAAAGCATCCTAAAAACATTAAGCTTTCAAGTATATTAATAACTTGATCCTTAAAACAATCCTTTAAAATTGGAAGTAAGGAATTCCTAACTACATGTATATAGCTGAAGACAATAAGGTTCAGAGAATTTCAATGATTTTGTTCAAGATATTTATAACAATGGTTCTCAAGCTCCAGAGTATGTCAGAGTCATTCAAGATTAGGTAGGAAGTGGGGCCTGAAAACGTGTATTTCTGACATTTGCTGCTGCCACCGGTATTGGTCTGCAGTTAATTCTATTCACTTATTTATTCTCATTTTTTTAGGATAAAGAAAATCTTTAGAAAATGAGATTCATGAGTTTCTCATTTCTATATAAACATTCTACCTGAGAAAGTGGCAAAGGCCTTTTTGAATCTTGTATCTTCACATGACTGTAGATTAACTCATCAGATTACCAGCTTGTCATTTTAGAAACAACAATGAACATTTTTCTTAGAAGATAAACAAGACAGGTGACTTTCAGTGAGATGAAAGTATCCTAGCTATAAATGTCAAGAAAGATGGGGTGCGTGGAAATAAAGACCACCCAAATGAAAATAGAGTCTATTTATTCAGAGCTTGTTACAACAAGAGAATCAGTTACCATCACTTGTGTTTGACAGAACCCAAAGGCAGACAAGGCAGTGGGAGAGCTTTATAATGGAAAAAATAAGATTGGGTGTGCTCTGATTGAGGTCATTGGCATGAAAATGTAGGAATCACTGAAAGCAGACTAACTAGAAGTGAAGCATTTGGTGTGATTGATCTGGGCAGCACAATTATCTTTCTCTGGTTGTTTCTGAGTTAAAAGCAAGGGCAAAAGAAAACAAGGGAAGCTGAGGTATTTGACCAAGTTCTGACTACTCTGGCACAATTGCAGAAGAGGTTGTACTGGCACCCAGTGATGGTTGCTTCAGGGGTCATGGGTCAGAGAATCATTAATTATACATGGACTGGCCACTGTCTAACTCAGTTTCTCAGGAGCTTAAAAAAGGTGTTAGCTAGAACAGGTGGTCCTTGGCTGCAGGTTCACTTATCTACTAGGCATAGCAGACCCAGCATCAAGGGCCCAAGCTACTCTTACGAACCTATAGAAATGTTTCATTTTAAAATCAGAAGTAAACAATGAACTATTTGGTTAAAAAAAATTTTAAATGTATATCAGTACATTTGTCTTTTTTTGCAGCTCAGATTTCAAAGCAAATGTAAATGCTAGAGATGGTAAAGACACAGGAGCATATCAAATAAGAATATGACTTCAAAGAATTTGACTACATCCAGAAGTTCCAGAAAGGAGGGTTACTGCAGATGGCAGAACCCATTTTGAACATGCAAGTTTGAGGGTCCTGAGATGCCTCTCAGTCTGCATGCTATCACTAATACTTATTCTGGAATATTAACTAGACATTTGTAGACCTTTACTGGCCTCTACATAGTTTTCCTGGTTCTCAAACTTCTTTCTTATTGCAATGCTGATATTTGTCTTTATATCAGAAGTTTGTCCACTCAGGTATTAAAATGGTCACATGATATTAAGAAGAAGTATTAGTGATAACTTATTTTTTAACAGCACCTGAACCTTTCTGAATTTGCTTTTAAATTTTAATGAACTACTTAGCAAATAACATTTACTACTTCTAACTGGAATACTGAATTGAGTCACCTTTGCATACATTATGATGTTTTATTAACTATTATACAGCTATACACTTAGGAACTTTTAATACTACAAGTAAACATAATAGGGAAATATTTTATTTTATTATGTGCTCTCTTCCATTTAATTTGAATCTTATTGCTTTCACGTTGTAATTTACCTATACTTTGTTTCATATATACATCAAAAGTCAGTACTTTCCTCATGGAGTCAGATAGTTCCCGAAGTCTTTCTTCATTCTTTTTCCTTCGTACTTCTCTTTCCTTTTCTGTTTTGGTTCTTTTTATTTCTGTGTCTTCAAGATTACTTATTCGTTCTTCCATTTCATCTATTCTGCTTTCATTGCTTTTCCCAGAGTTCTTTAGTTCCTCCATTAATTCTTTGATCTCCCGCATTTCTCTTACTTCCCTCTTTAGGGACTCAATTTCCTTCTTCTGATCTATCACTTTTTTAATCATGGCAATTTTAAATTCTCTTTCTGGAAGGCTCAGAAGTTCTTCCATGTTGCTGTCGTTGCAATCTGGGGAGTGGTTTTCTTTTTGTGGTGTGCTTCTTTCCTGAGGAGTTTTTAGGTTGCGTGTGGTTCTTCTACTCCCTACTGTCTGTTTTCTAATTTGTCGTATGCGTTGGGACACTGTGTTGCTCGGACTGACTGACATCTTGGGTGAACTTCTCCGCTCCCCTCTGGCTCTTCCAGGAGCCATCTCTATCTTCTGGGGAAGCTTTCTGCTGGTTTTAGGCAGTTTTTACTGAAGAAATGTCCCTGTTCTCAAATGGCGAAGCGGGATGCAGTCCCTGCGCCTCCGGTTTCAGGCACACTCTTCTGCGCACCCGGTCTGCCCCAGACGTGGGTGCCTGCTCCCTCTGTGGGCTCAGACTGCTGGTCAGAAGGGGCCTGGCGTGGAATAACTTCCCGGCTGGCCACTGGGTCCTCCAGAAACCTTCTGTCCTTTTCAAGCAGTCTTAAGAAATGTCCTGTTTTATAGGGTGTTAGTGACTTTTTTTTTCCTGGTCGCTAGGTGGCCCAGAGATCTCTCCTATTGTCCTTGGGGGCTGTTTTTCGCCTCCCCCACCCCGTGGGATAGAGAACAGAGCGGGAATGGTAGGGTTCACCTCAACAGCTTTGGGGTGCTGTGTCTGCCTTGTGCCCCACCGTCGTGGAGAAACCACGCCCCGAATTTTCATGCCCCAGGTCTCAGTTCAAAGCCCTCAGGTCCAGGACGCGGGCTGTAGCCCAGTTCAGTGGCCCTGGAATGGCGCCTTTTGCACAGCTCCCATGCCTGGGCGCCTGGTTCCTGCTCACTCAGGGAGGGACCTTCACCTCAGTGAGGACCTCCGCGCGTCTCCCCGCAAGCCTAGGTCGTCTCCCCGCAAGCCTAGGTCGCAGGCGCGGGGACCTGGGCAGCCGCAATCCAGGTCTGCACTTGCTTTTCAAGTGCACCGAGCGCGCCGCGTTTCTGCGCAAGCTTACCGGCAGCCTGGGCTGTGTGCGCGTCTCCCGGGTCTTTGTTCTTCTCTAATGGCGCCCGGAGCCGGTTCGCTCCACCGCCGCGGCGGATCCTGCAGGGTTCGCCTCAGCTCCAGTTCACGGGGTGTGGTGGCTGCAATAGTTCCTTTCCACTCACAGTCCCGCTTGCTGTGTCGTTTGTTCTTGTGGGCCGTTTTGGTTTGTTGTTTCCTCCTCTCTGCGGGTCGGAGAGTGCCGCCTCTGTGGGGGAGGGGAGCAGGGTTTTGCGCTTCCCTCCCTTCTGTCCTCTTTTATGGCCACTTTTTCTTCTTCGGGCAGTTCGCTGGCGTCACCCGTTATCTTCCGTGTCCCAGTTCTCACTGGGACCTGCCCGCTTTTCCTCCCTATTAACTTTTTTTAATGGGAGATCTTACTCGCAGCGTCTCCTCGCCGCCATGTTGCTCCGCCCC
>NW_023605247.1:0-26170 GCF_014898055.3 Talpa occidentalis
GGCTCTGACCCTTGGGTTCATAGCGGGTTTGACAGAAGAGCAGTTAAGTGTTTGATTTCGTGTTCACTGCGTCTTGGGCAGAATCCTGTTGTTAGCTGTCAGCCTGCCTTCACAAAAACATTATTCCCTATGCTGAGTTTTCCATCAAACAGAATATTAAATCAGCCAAATTACCTCCATCTGGCTTTTGCAGCAGACATGGTTAGGAGAGGAAGGAGGGCCTGTCTCCTATCTTCTCTGCAAGCTGTAGTGCTGGCAAGTTTTTAAATGTTTATAGATTCATAGACTTTTCTTTATATTTTCATGCCACGTAGACAAATAGGATTTTAAGTTTGAAATTCCATAGAGACCCCATAACACAATCATTCTCAATTTCAGTGCCCCTGGGTGTCTAAGTGGAAGGTTGCCAGATTTAGCAAATGAAATTGCAGGAAGCAAAGTTAAATTTAAAGTTCAGGTACGTGGCAGATAAGTATAAGTATAACCCCACGTATTGCATGGGTATACTTTCACAGAAAGAGAGTTTTGAGTCTCCCTGCTCCACCCTGACTTCCTGAGTCCTTTGCTGGGACCAAGGGATGGAGGAGGGCCGCCTGGTAGACCTGAAAGGCAGAGCTGGTGTCCAGGGGTGAAGGTGTGGGGCTCGCGTTTCTGCGGGGCATCTTACTTCTTGGGGGTTTTTCCCTTCTGCTCCCACTTTCTGCTCTTTATTTCCGGATTGGTATTTTGAAGTCATTTTCTCCCTACCCCTCTCTCCCGCTGTCTATTCCCTTTGAACTGTTCATGGATTAAAAATCTTTGGGCACACCACAGTTGGATTACTTTGCTTTCCTGCACTCGGGTGAGCGGGGGTCTTAGAGACCTTAGAACAGGCAACATGAGTTTTTCTCTTTAACAGTTTGGGGGTCTCTTGTTTACTTGGTATCAATTCTTTAAAAAGGTATTTGTTGTGTATCTGAAATTCAAGTTCAATTCCATGCCCTGCATTTTATCAGGCAGCCCTCCTAGGGCTTCCTGAGAAGGTGCCTGGATTAAAATAAAAGCCGGGTTTCCTTGCTTGTGGGGCACAGGCATGCTGGCGTCTGAAACTGCACTGAGTTAATATGTGCCACGGAGAAGTATCTGGTTAGTGAGAAACTACGTGGCAAGAAGAAGTTTATTGTGGGAAAGAAAAAGGCAAGCGTGAAATTGGGTCTTTGCAGTTCAGGCTCCAGAGAAGCATCTATCACACATCTTAAGTGTCATGGTTGAAAATGATATTCAGCTGTCACAACTCGCTTTAAAAGTGAGTCCTTCCATCATCCTAGCCAGGCTGGTGCCCTGTGAAACTCAGGGAGAATATTCATTCACAGCCAGCTGATTATCCCCAGATGTTAACCTGGCCAGTCACTCTTTTTACCGCTGGTGCATTATCTTTCTAGAGCCGAGAAGTGCCAGGTAGTGAAACTCCTCATAGACAGTAGTCAAAATCATCCAATTTAAGGTCTGCCTGGCAAGTCCACATTCATCTTGAAAGTGTGTTTACAATATCATCCACCGTTTTCTAAAGTCCTAAACTCACACTCTGAGAAAGAAATAACTTCCAGGGAAATTTATGTTGATACAGTTTTTGTTCTCATGATCGTCCATATTGCTATGTTCCTAGTGCTATGGCATAGGAACCTTTTCCCTTAGAAATGAAAGATCCTGAGCACGAAGATGTGGAAACACATCAAATCCAACAGCACCCTCCACTGGCCGTGACGAGGAAGTGCGGCCTCTGTAAAGGGGGCTGGAAGTCCCGGCCTGTTTAAAAAGGCAGCCAGACGCTGGGAGCCTCAGGATGTGATTGGAATCTAGCCATTATTTTTATTTGGAAAGTTAACAAGAACAATATAAAGAAGCATCCGTTGACTCAAGACGGCAAATAACGGAGCTGTAAGTCATCCAAAGTATTTCTCTCTGACATCACTGCCAGGGTGGAGGGCTCTTTGCTGTGAATCGTTTGCCCTCCTTAGCATTGGAATCAATTCGGACAGACAAAAGAAAATAAAATCAGATGTATTTCTCAGAAGATGACAGCAGAAGCAGGATTCGCATCCTGGTCACCACAGCCTTTGTGGATTTTGGTTTGATTTGGAACTAAGGGGAGATCTAGTCCCTTACAGCCCAGTACTTCTGCTTGTGCCCACCTGGAAGGGAACAAGTGTCTTGCTCCTGCACTGTGCACAGTGCCTTCTCTCAGGGTGCCCACCGCTGGGCCCCCCTTCTTGGCTTCCCAGCATCTCCATGCCGTCTAACAACTCCCAGTGTTAGAGCTGAGAGGACCTTTTAAGATCGTCTCTTTCACCCTCATTGAAAAAAATACACATAAGTTTACCTACTTTATAAGTCCAAGGTGACTGGTTTCTATATAAATACCTTGTTTGATAAGAATTGCTTTTGTTTTTAAGTTCCTCAGTTTGGGTGGCAAAATTAATTTGCAAAGAGATTAATTGTGACACAGGGCCCTGTCATGGAGGGGAGCTTAGGCAGGGCCAGGGGTCTGGCCACCACTGGTGAGACTCTTGGTTTTATTGCTCTTAGTGCGTGTTTTATTCATGGACATGTATGAAGTCACACCCTGAACAGACGAGTGGTTCGCTTTGCTCTGTTGGCAAATTATTCTTCCATAACACCAGTCTGTGATGTGAAGAGTGAGACATTACACTCAAGGCATGTTTAGGACAAATTCAAGTTCTTTGTGGCCTTCTGTAGGTGCTGTGAATCAACTCCAAGGCCCAGTGGATACTCTGAACAAAATGGAAGGGTGTTTCAATAGAACGAAACTCTAAGGAGATAAAAGAATGGAAACTCAGACGTTATTTTCTTCTCTACACTAAAGACATCTACCAAATGGAAGAAAATTGGAAATGGAAGAACATGCAAAAAATATTTGAAACCCCCCAAATCCAACTCGAGTGGACACTGTTAACACATCCAGCATCTTAGTAATATAGGCCACACAGACAAATTCCGAATTTTAAATAAATAATGGTCAAAAGAGCAACAGAAACATGGCGCGCGGAGGGTGGTCTCTCCAGCTGGAAATCTAGAAATTAGTTGCAGGATCATCCTCTCTCCTCACACTATGGGTTTCCTTGGTCACTGTTGTTTCTCTGAGACTGTTCGTCTCTGGTTTCGAAAAGGTGCCACGTAGACTTCTGTGACCAATTTCCATAAAGTTCATTCAGCAGTTCAAACTTTATTAAGACTCTTGACAAAAACAGCTGCTAGAATTGCAAAGGAATGTAATAAAAAGCATCGGGTCAGAATCAACGGAGTCTATAAAAGCACTATCCACAGAGGCCAAGCCCCCTGGGGGGTGCACACCAATCGCTGTCTCCCCCAGCACCGTGGGGACCACCGAATGGGCAGGCAGCTGGACACCCAGGCTCCCCCAAAGCTCAGAGGCTGGAGGCTGCCTGCCACCCCCTGCTGTTACCTAGTTAGGGCCTGGGCAGAATGCCAACAAAAGACTCCCAGGAGGAGGCCTGGTAGTTTTAAAAAGTGAGGAAGCACTGGAGCAAATTCATTTTATGTTGGTTTTATTATGCAGTAAAAAAAAAATCTCCAACACATACTCATTTACTAAGAAGAAAACAATAAGTGTCCAGTGGGTTGTAGTCACCATATTAGCATGAAGGGGCAAAAATTGGGGTTAGCCAAAGACACTGATATGTATTTGGAAATCTTACAGCAGAATTTGGGTTTCAATAAAAACAGGAAGGCAGACGAGTGTTGACAATCCTTCATCAAGCTGCTTTGATTTGGGGACTCTTTGACAGGTCCTTCACATACTACTCAAAAGACCTCTGGATATTTCTGGGGGAATGGGGGCACAACGCCTTGTTCTGTTTTCTACCAAGAAAAAAAATGTCATGTTCAGAGAATAGAAAATTAGAAAATACCGTTTATTTTTATGGTTTATGACTGAAATCACAGAGTAAATAATTTGATAAGCTGGGGTGATAATTTGATAAGTCTACGTGATAGTAGGGAAAGAGGATGCAAATGCTCCCTTCCTAAACACTGTCCCCCCAACTCCACTCCTCAACACATACAGAGAGAGGGAGGGGAGCCTCTCCCTGACTCTTGGATGCAGAATCCAGGGTGTAGACTCTGAAGGTGGATGTGGGAATGGCCACAACCAACACTGGCCAGTGACTGGTTGTGAACACTCATATTTGGGGCTTTTGGACAAGTGACTTTCTTAGTCTGAAAAGTAGGGGGAAAGAAACTCTTGTACAACTCCATGTGGGTTGTGAGCCCACCTGGAGAAATATTGCATCTCCAGGAATACTGGATGGTGGTCATCCGTGCCCCCAGTGCTCTAGCATCCGCGGGAATGTGCTGTTCCCTATGCTGTTCAATGCTGTGCCCTGCATTCATTCATTCATTCATGCATTCATTCAACAGACACATGAGAGCTTTTCATGTGCCTGCCACCGTGCCAAGCCATGAGGGTACAGAGATAAGCATGCAACCCTGCTCTTCAAGTCTTGATAGTTCAAAGTAAAGAGATAGACAGGTCTTCAAGTCTGCGTTCCAGGTGGCTCATGGAAGTAGGCCGGCTGACTGATCTGGAGAGCCTTGAGAGGGTTCAAGGGAAAGACACACTGAGACCTGTATGCAAAGTGGGAGTTAGCCAGGGGGTAGGGAGAGGAGTGGATTCCCATCTGATAATCCCTGAACTGTCCTTAGATTTGGGATGGTGTGGCAGGATTGTTGGCAGAGGAGGGCATGATTGGAGAAAAGGCAGTGGAGGCAAGGGCACAGCCAACCTGATCAGGGTAGGGTGGGCAACCCCTTTCCAGGGGGGGAGGGAGCTTCTGGCTTGTCCCTGGCTCAGCCCTGACTGCTTAAGGAGGACCAGAGCCTCCCCATCATCCCAAATCACTTTTGGTGGAGGTGTCTGCTGCCCCCAGTGCCTGAATATTTTCTGAGGACAAGTGAATGACTTGGTTGTCCAAGTTGGCCAAGCAGGTCACACATGGCCTTCTGGCTGCTGGCTTCTGTCCTCAGCACGGATGAACCTGCAAACACTGACAGATGTGGCAAACTGGGCTAGACCTTGGCTCTGTCAGCATGAAGGACACTGGACAACCTAGATGGTGGGGAGATGCCCCTTTAACTCTGGGGGTCACCAGAGACAGCATCCTTGAGGCTGAGGTCTCCTCACTTAACCCTGGGTTCTGTGGCTTTTTCTCCTCTAACAGTCACATTTGGGGGCCATCAGTATGAGTGAGGAGTTCCAGCTTTTTAGGGGGGTGTTCCTTATTTTTTTAGTTTTATGGAGATAGAATCCACATACCATATAATTCATCCATTTAAAATGTACAGTGGCTTTTGGAATATTACTTTATTAATTTTTTTAAATTGCAGTAAAATAGATGTAACATAAAATTTGCCATTTTAAGTGTTTAACTGTACCACCCAGTAGCATTTACTACATTCACAATGTTGTGGAACCATCACCACATCTAGTTCTAAAACTCTGCTTCAAAACAGAAACTTCTGCTGAAGTTATTAAGCAATACTTTTGCATTCCCCTCCCCCCAGCCCCTGGCACCCTGTAATCTGCTTTCTGTGTCTATGAATTTGTCTATTTTATATATTTCATGTAAGTAGAACCATACAGTATTTGTCCATTTGTGCCTGGCTTATATTTTTAAGGCTCGTTCATGTTGGAGCCTGTCTTGTTTATGGCTGAATGATATCCCTGGGTATGTGGAGACCACATTTTGTTTATCCATTCATGTGCTGGTGGACACTTCGTCTGTTTCTCCCTCTCTGTAGATGGCCTTTTCACCTGGAAAAGTGAACATTTCTGGAAAATGTTCTTTGATGGTTTATAACTTCTCCCTGCCCCAAACCAACATCCTTTCTCCTTCGCCTCTCCCTCTTAACCTCGGATTCTTTATGGTGTTTATTAATGTCCAACAGCTTTTGTATTTTACTTTGTGAAATCATCTGCTATGTAAATATCCAGTACTTATCTTTGTCATTGTGACCTGCTTTGGTACACATCATTTTCCCAAACTTCCTCCATTTTGTTGAAAATGGCTGCGTTGAATCCTTTTTCATGGCTCAATAGAACCCACAGTGTGGACAGACCATGTCTTCTTGATCCAGCCCTCTGTTGAGGGAGATTTAGGTGCATCCACGTCCTGCTATTGTAAATAGTGCTGCTAGGAACATTGTAGAACATATAGCTTTTTGTGTTGATGGTTTCATTTTGTATGAATAGATGCCCCAGAATGGAATTGCTGCGTTGTAGGATATTTCCATTTTTAGCTTTTTAACGTATGATTTACAACTTTTTCAAAACAAGTAGACGGGGTTTACTTTCCTCTTCCCTGCCCATGTCTGTGCTGCCTCTTTGCTCCACAGTCAAGTAAGTGGAAGGGAAGGGACTTGAATGTGCCTGGACCTAGTGGAGACCCTTCCCAACCTCTCGGCGGTCATTCTTTCCTGAGGGTATCACCCTGTAGACCTAAAACATTCCTCATGGTGAATTAATCATTTCCCATTTACGGAGGCTCCTTTTCAAAGTAAATATTCCAATCATCTCCTCACTCCTGGGCAAAGTCCTGAGCCCTGCTTAGCCACATCTGCTTCCAGCATCCCGTGTGTCCGGTCGCCCACATTCCAGGGCACAAACACCGCCCAGGCAATCACAGAGAAATGCTGTTTTTAAAGGCTCCATCTCTCTGCTTCTTCATCTCGGGGATGAGATTCATGCACACATGAATGTTTTGAATTAAGTCAGGGTGTGGGAACCCAGTCCTGTAATAAAATGACAGGCATCTCAAAGCCGGGGTCGTTGCAAAGGAGGCCGGTCATGTTTTCCATCTGATGCCAAGACTGAACTTGGCGTTCCACAGTGAGTAGTCAAGTCTCATTAACAGGGTTAGGGCCACTCCAACTCCCTGAGCCCTTTCTTAGCCTGGTTCCTGCCCACACCTGCTGCCAACCCTCTCCATCAGCTTCAACCAACTCAGTGGGTCCTAGGCAAGAGAAAATGTGCTCCCAAGGAGTGTGCCAGTGAAACTCAGCCAAATTTTTATGCTAAAAAATCTCTTATCAAGGAAAAATCTAAGTATATGCAAAAGAAAACCAGAACAATTATCACAACATGGCCAATATCATTTCAATTTTATCCCCATCCACGCTCATCCCCTGCCCTGTGCCATTTTGAAGCAAATCCCTGGTATAATCATAGGGATTTCCTGTTATATCTTTAAAAAATAAGAAGTCATGTTATATCTTTAAAAAATAAGAAGTCAAAAAGATATGACCATTATCACATGTCAACAATATTAACTAACAGTGACTCTTTATGATCATCTAATATCCACTCCTGCTCACATTTCTAATTTGCTCATTAGTGACTTTTAATTAGTCTACTGTTGGTTTGTTTGAATCCCGGATCCAAAGATGCTTTCAGACATTGCATTTGGTCAATATGCTTCTTTTAATCTAGATACTCATCCAACCCCATCTCTCCCTCTCTCTTTTCCCTCTAAAATTGTTTTTGTTGAAGAAAGTGGGTTGTTTGTTACATGACATCAATTTTGTTAGCTGAATCTGTTAACACTGTTTAATTGGTGGTCATATCAGCCAGTGCTTTTGGTTATGTGTCTGAAGATATGGGGAAGTTCAACCCCAGAAGTATGGCAACATTGGGTTCTAAATAACCCAAGTCTGGTTCTTGAGATAGAGGCAGCAGGTAGCATGTTCTGGAGATGTGGCCCTCAAGGCAGCAGAGGCCCCTGAAGTTGGTCTTTGGGAAATTTTTAAGGGTGGTGTTCTCAGAAAAGAATATTGGGGTAAGTTCACATGGGACATTGTTGTGCAGCTGTCCCAGGCCAGGCACGTTCACTGTTTATTTGGGTAAACTGGGAAATAATCTTGGAGCCTTACGTACATCTGACATGCCTTTAATGCTGAAACAGGGGACCAGATACATAGGAAGACAAGCAGCAGGCAGGTAGAGAGAGAGATAGGGCTAGAAAGACTGAATGGCCACTGAGCCTCCTAGCCCCCTTTATCCTGTTATGTGTGCATAGTCACATAGCTGATACGTTGCTGTGCATGCAAGGTACTCTCGAAGTTACCAGGCATCTCTTGTTTGCTGGATATAACTGATACATTTCAAGGTTATGGGTTGTCTATTATTTGGGAGGCAAAAAAGAGCCTGAGTTAACCCATTTTCCTTGTAGACATTCACTTGGTAGTTTTTGAAACTTGTATAATGAGAGTATATTTATGCATTATTTGTGAAATTTAGAAGAATGAGCTTAAAAATAAAGAAGGGAAAAATGAAGACAGTTTGGCATATGATTCATGCATGTGCTGGCAACAAGAATGTGTCAGGGATGTGAGACAACATATGCAAAATTAAGGGGCCCTAAGCAGAAGAAAGGAACCAGAAGTGCTGTTAGCCTCCAAGTCTCTCTTGGGTAGCAGGACAGCAGGAGGAGGAACACAGCATTCTTTGATCTTTGAATAGAGTCATCCTCTTTGTACACATGTAGGTATACCTTTCCTGGAGCATGTATTCAATCCTCGTCTCACCCTCTTGTGTTTCTCATTGGCATTCTGTTCCCCCATCTCTTATTCAAATTTTACATGAGGGAAATCTGGTCTGATCACATAGCTGTAGCTGAGGTGCATACCAAGTCTCTCTCCATTGAAGAAACTGGATGCACTTATGAGATAAGATACAGGAGTATGATGGGGATGAAATACCATCAGCTCTGTTGGAAAGCCCTACTTGAGTCAGTAATCACAGGACTTTTAAAATGAATAATCCTTAAAATGGCTTCCCCCAACAGCCTTAGCACAGCTTTCGTCCTCCCTCTGGATGTGCAGAAGACAGCAGGATACCACCAACATGAACCAAAGGTGGAAGAGGTTTGATTGCCCATATTTCCTCCTCCTGAATGAACCAATAATACAAATATCCCCATTCTTGGGTAAGAAGAGAGTGTGGGATGAAGAAAAACTGAGAGTTTCCTCTCTTATTTCTCCCACCAGAGAAGTACAGTGGAAATTCCTTCCCTCTAGGAAAACCTAAGGAGTCAGTAATAAGTGTCCTGCTTTAATGTAGCTGCCACAGTCATTCTACTAACTGAACATGCCTTTCCCTCTTCTCAGACTCCAAGGAGAAACAAGGTCTTTTAAATGCCTCACTCCATTTACCACATCCCACAGCTGTTTAGAGCTAAGAAGTGCATGACCTGTGTCAAGTTCAGACCCTGGCCTTAGAGTCCTGGGGTCTGGTGGGGAGAAAGCAAAGACCTCAAAGGTGAATGACTAAATGTGTTAGTCAGCTTGAGTGTGCATCATCAATAGTGATACCTGAAAAAGTAAACAGGAAACTAATAGAGAGTCCCAAACATAGAAGTTTTAATTGAATGCAAATGCCACATTTTGAAGGCAAGTCCTCTTCCAATGGGAGAGTCAGTGCTGTTCTGTGGGATGTGGACCATCCCACAGAGGAAATCCACAGCAGTGTAAACCCAGATCTGGTCAGTAACCATCCAAGGGTGATGTAGACGAGGTCTGCCAAACCTGAGAACTTAGAGTTTCTGCTGGTGTATTATATCACCTCATCAGGATGCTAAGTGCTCGATTTTTACATGAGGGAAATCTGGTCTGGTCACATGGCTGTAGCTGAGGTGCATACCAAGTCTCTCCATAAGTGAAGTGTGAGTGGTGCTCAGTCAAAAGTTAGAAATGGAGAAAATCCCATTTTCTATGATTTGCAATGTTTCCCCCCCAAAGTACTAAGGTCACACTTTATAATATCTCAAACACAACACAACTGAAACCTGTGTCTTTGAGCTCTGAATCCATTACAGCATTACAGCTTGAATGTAGAGTCTACTGAATGTCACCATTTTCTCTCAGTTGACATATATATATATATATATATATATATATATATATAGTTTTATCATCCTGAAAGCCTTCAAAAATCTAGTTCTCTATTTAACCCCAATTCTCATCTTTTCAGGTTAGTGAACAGTATTTACTCAATCAGTTGGCTCTTCAGGTCCCTGGAATCTTTTATGTCTTCCTTCTACTGGGACTCTTGATTTTCTGTCATTGGACCCTTGAGGATTTCCAGTCCAGAGGTCCTGCTGTTATTCCTTACTAAGCTTGCAACTCACCCCCTTTTTTGTCTCATTGACCTCCATTGTCAGCTAACTTATTTGTATAAATGAAGGAATCATAAAAGAAAACATACCATACTAAATCAGGGCAGAGCAGAGAAATAAAGGAGGAGTTTATGGTAATGTTATGGTAATAACATTTTGATTGTTCAAAGAACATTATTTTCCCCCAAGGCTGTGAATAAAAGCTGTTGATTTGTATAGATGGGCAGGACTCTGTTGGGATATAGTTATTTATTTTTATTGTATGATTGCAATTCCTTAGGTTAAGTCATCTCAAGGCAAAAGTACAGAGGAATAATAATTAGTTAATTGAAATACGTGGCTGGTATAAAATTACCAGTTTAAAAATCAGTAAAACATATGAAGATATTTCTTATTTATACAAATTAGGACTGAAAGGTTATGTTGTGTTGGCCAAGGACCCAGTTGCAAGAGTAGAGGGTAATTCAACCTCATGTAATTCCCCAGAATAAGCTCTGATGATGGATGTCCACTACACTTATTTTATTTTGACATAGAGTGGTTAGCATATGCACAAGCATTTGATAATAACAGTGTATGTGGCAGGCCTGGACAAAAGAGGCTTGTTCACTATCTCAGAATTAACTTTTGCAACAATAAAAGCCATAAAAGGAGGGAAAGAAGAAGAAAGAAAAGCAGAAGAAGAAAGAGGAGAAGAAAAGGGAAAAAAAATCCTTGGCATAAATTCTTCAAGAGCAGGCAATTTTTATTAAAACAGGGCTTGGATCAACTCTGAAAAGCTTGATAAATCCCTGATAAGGTGCCCAGATGTTCTAATGAACTTTCTTGGGGGTTTTGTCATTTCAAGTTTATGTGTTTTGCCCAAGGGCCAAAGATTGAGACCTTCCCAACATCTGCTATTGATTCTGGGAAACCCCTCCTCACCTCTGGACATGAAGTGCCCGCTAGAGAGACTGCAAATTGGATCAGCCTGCTAGAAACCATAGTAGAGCCTGAAAGTGATATACTCCTGCTCACTTTTCCAGGATCCATGTTCCGAGAAAGGATTCTTGGGATCCTTTCATTGTTGACCCGGGATGGGTATGTGAGCAGACAGAGCAGGCTGCCTTCCAAACCCTCGTGCATTTTCCATCTGATCCCTAAAGCATAAGCAGTGGAGCATTTGCTCAAAAATCATTTATCCACGATTGGCTGGTTGATGTCCCAGGCTTTGGGGATTTAGCAATGAATATAGCAGGGTTTCTGTCCTTGAGGAGCACATAGGAGTGCAGCGTGAAGTAGGTCTGAGTTGGCACAGACTATGACAAGTCAGAAATACAACTAGGACCATTGAATTCCTGAGAGTCTGAGAACCTAAATCTCTCTTTAGGGTTGTTTCTGTAGGATTCTGCTCTTCTTTCTATCTTTGCGTGGGCTACTAGATCTACTCTATTTCATGGAAGAAAGCTTTGTCATTAGTTATTTGTCCTGACCAGATTGCTCTAAATTTTGTAAAATGTTCAGTTGGGAAGAAGGAAAATGACTTTAGGTATTAGAAATGGATATCAGTAATTTGAGCAATGAATGATTTTTTAAAATTCTTATTTTGGAACAGGTTTAAAGTATATTAAAGCAATTATATTGTCCAACCCAAAGAACGTCAAGTTGCATCACTGAATTTAGATATTTTACTTCAAATGAAGGTATATGCTAGTTTTGCAAAATTAGATTGGCTTCACTAAGTGTTAGCTAAGGTGGGTTTCTATCAGAATCAGTTTGTCTATCTCACTCTCTTAAGTGGTAATCGTCTAGGTAGTAGATGATTAAATGTGAAAGAAAGCTTAGTCCCAGAATGGAAATACCTTTTATTTCAAAAGCTAAAACTAGTTGGTTGGCCATGGCTATGTGCAGCCCTGGGCTGAGCAGGATTCTGAGTTCATATTGGATCTCAGTGTCATGATTGTTTAATGATGTCTGCCGTGGACATGAGCTGGGGAGAGTGGCAGTGCCTCATATTTGCTCACTTCCTTTAGTTGTGTGATAAGAAAGAATATGCCTAGAATCCATCAATTTGCAAAAAAGTTTCAGCGTCAGCTGATGGCAGATCTTGGAGTAGAGCACATATTTCCATCTGGAAACAGGAGCCAGACAGAGGACCCAGCAGTCAGCGTGGGTATACACATCTATCAGTCCTGGCCGTGTGGTGGCTCGTTGTGGGTTTGAACTGAGGTCTTGTGGCTGTACTTGCATGTACTATCCACTGGAGACATATTCTTGGAGGCGGATGGGGTAATAGGGAGTAGGAGCTGACCCAAGGTGTAAAGAATGGAGGTAGGGGGGTGGGGGGAGAGAGATGCATTCTGGCCAGGTCTTCCTTGCACGAGTGGCTGGTGATTAGTCACACACAGTTCCAACTCCTGGCTTATCTTTAACACCCAGTCTCCCCTAAGAAAAACAATATAAAAGGGAGAAAAACATGTTGGGGCCATTTGGAGATACTTATGTCACAGCTTAAATGACAAAGGCAGCAATAGAGCAATGAAGCAAGGAGAGGGCGTGAGGCTCCAGGCTCCTCAACTTGGACTCCAGCACTCTCTCCCTGGTACAAAATGTACTTTTGTTAGACACTCCTTGTCAGGATTTAGAAGCCCATATTTTGCTCCAGAAGTTCTTTGTCCTCCAATATCTCCAAATAGATAGGCTATCCCAAAATATCAAGAAAC
This sequence comes from Talpa occidentalis, assembly GCF_014898055.3. Taxonomy (NCBI): domain Eukaryota; kingdom Metazoa; phylum Chordata; class Mammalia; order Eulipotyphla; family Talpidae; genus Talpa; species Talpa occidentalis. Next base: position 12,890 of record NW_023605247.1, read on the forward strand.
ATTTGGAATTACAACATCTAAATTGAAAAGAATAATGTATTTGGGAGAAGAAAGAATTTCATTGTGTGTATTTCTGTGCTAAGTGGCAGAATTTGAGGTCTATTTAGTTCATTTGTTTTATTTCTTTATCACATGAGTGAAATAATAGAGGGTTTGTCTTTGTCATCTGACCTATTTCACTTAGCACAGTCCCCTCCAATTCCATGTTATTGAAAATGGCAGGATTACATTTGTCTTTATAGTTGAGTAAAATTCCATTTTATATATAGATATATACACCACATCTTTATCCAAGCATATGTCAATGGGCATTTAGGTTTTTTACAGCTCTTGACTATGGTAAATAAAGCTACAATAAGCATAGGTTGCATAGATGGCTTCAAGTTCATGTTTTTGTATTCTTCAGGTAAACACCCAGAAGAGGGGTAACTGGATTGTATGGAATTTGTATTTTTAATTTTCTTTAAAGATTTATTTATTTATACAAACACTGGGTACCATCAGAAGCGCAGGAGGGTGAGAGGATTCACCAGAGCCAGAGCAGGGAACAGAACAGGCAGACTGACAAAATACACTGCTGAGGGGAGCAGCGGGCGGCAGGAGAGGTCTGCGCACCATGTGGGACCCTTGCCGGCAGCCAGGGATTGAACTGGCGCTGCAGAGGCTGCGGGCAGCTTCGCAGCCCAGTGCTCAACCGCTGCGCCACCAGAGGAGGCCCTATTTTTAACTTTTGATGAAACTTCATACTGCTTTCTATAACAGTTGCACCAATTTACATTCCCACCAACAATGTACAAGCATTCTCTTCTCTCCACTTCCTCTCCAACACTTGTTTCTGGTCTTTTGGATAATAACCGTTTTTGTAAGTGTGAGGTGACTTCTCATTGTTGTTTTGATTTACAAAAATTTGAGGTCTGGCATAATAAAAAGAGCCAAGAAACTATGTAGGATTCTAATTGAACAAATCACTAAACTATATGAAAAGTGAAGCAAATACCAGCAAGTGCTCACTGAGTCTAATTGCTGGTATTATAATCCATCTGATCAAATGATACTGCTGAATTCCATTCTGAAATTTTGAGTGGAAATGGTTTCTGGTATTTCAATTAACTCTGATCTAAGTGTGGGGCATTTTAGGGGTTCTGATAAGATGCAGACAACCCCCTCCTTTCTATGCCCTGTGACTTAGTTTTTGGCTTCTTTGTTGTCCTTTCTACCACCCTGCATACCCCAAATTTACCTCTTCCTTCAGGCCCTTCAAATTCTATCCCTTTTATGAAGACTTGCCTCATTATCACACTTGTTCACACTCTCTCCACTCTTTGAAGAGCCATCACACTTGTCCTGCACCTGTTTTTAATACATTAAAATTGTTTTCTTTAAGATTTATTTATTTATGGGGAGCAACATGGCGGCGAGGAGACGCTGCGAGTAAGATGAGTAAGATCTCCCATTAAAAAAAAGTTAATAGGGAGGAAAAGCGGCAGGTCCCAGTGAGAACTGGGACACGGAAGATAAACGGACGACTCCAGCAAACTGCCCGAAGAAGAAAGTTGCCATAAAAGAGGACGAGAAGGGAGGGAAGCGCAGAACCCTGCTCCCCTCCCCCGCCCACAGAGGCGGCACTCTCCGACCGGCAGAGAGGAGGAAACAACAAACCAAAACGGCCAACAAGAAAAACGGACACAGCAAGCGGGACTGTGAGTGGAAAGGAACTATTGCAGCCACCACACCCCGTGAACGGGAGCTGAGGCGAACCCTGCAGGATCCGCCGCGGAGGTGAGCTCCAGGCGCCATTAAAGAGAGCCCCGCCCCCCAGGAGGAGACCAGCACCAGCACACAGCCCCGGCCTCCCGGTAAGCTTGCGCGGAAAGTGGCGCGGATCCAGACCAGATCGCAGCTGCCGAGGTCCCCGCGCCTGCGACCTAGGCTTGCGGGGAGAAGGCGGAGGCCCTCCCTGAGTGAGCAGGAACAAGGCGCCCAGGCAGGGGAGCGGGATTCAAAAGGCGCCATTCCTGCGCCACTGATCTGGGCTACAGCCCGCGTCCTGGAACTGAGGGCTTTGGAACTGAGACCCGGGGCACGAAATTAGGGGCGTGGGTTCCCCACGACGGTGGGGCACAAGGCAGACACAGCACCCCAAAGCCGTTGAGGTGTACCCTACCATCCCCGCTCTGCTCCCTGTCCCACGGGGTGGAAAATCAGCTCCCCAAGGGCTCTAGGAGAGATCTCTGGCGCCACCTAGCGACTTGACCCCAGCACAGGCTACTGAAGGAGCTAGTGGCCAGCTGGGGAGTTAGCCCACACCTGGCTCCTTCCGAACAAGTAGTCTGAGCCCACAGGGAGAGCGAGCACCCACAGCCGGGGCAGACCAGGCGCGCAGAAGAGTGTGCCTGAGACCAGACGCGCAGGGAGTGTGTCCCACATCACCATTTTAGAACAGGGACATTTCTTCAGTAAAGACTACCTGCAGAAGGCTTCCTCAGGAGCCAGAGGTGAGCGGGGGAAGTTCGCCCACGCCAGACCCCCTCTGGCCTGCAGTCCAAGCCCAGAGGGGAGCAGGAACCCACCGCCGGGGCAGACCAGGCGCACAGGGGAGTGTGTCCCACATCGGCATTTTAGAACAGGGACCTTTCTCCATTAAAGGCTGCTTGAAACTGACAGATGACTCCTGGAAGAACCAGAGGGGAACAGAGAAGCCCACCCAAGATGCCGGCCAGTCCCAACAACACAGTGTCCCAACGCATACGGCAAATTAGAAAACAGACAGTAGGGAGGAGAAGAACCACACGCAACCTAGCAACTCTCCAGAGAAAAAGCACACCACAAAAAGAAAGCCAGCCCCCAGATTGCAAAGACAATAACTTGGAAGAATTTCTGAGCCTTCCAGAAAGAGAATTTAAAATTGCCGTGATTAAAAAACTGACAGAAGTCATAAAGGAAAACAATGATAAGGGAAAAATAATCAACGATCAGAAGAATGCAATTGAGTCCCTAGAGAGGGAAAACAATGGTCAGAAGAAAGAAATTGAGTCCCTAAAGAGGGAAGTAAAAGAAATGCAGGAGATCAAAGAATTAATGGAAGAACTAAAGAATTCTGGGAAAGCAATGAAAGCAGAATAGATGAAATGGAAGAACGAATAAGTAATCTTGAAGACACAGAAATAAAAAGAACCAAAACAGAAAAGGAAAGAGAAGTACGAAGGAAAAAGAACGAAGAAAGACTTCGGGAACTATCTGACTCCATGAGGAAAGGAATATAAGAGTTATAGGAATACCAGAAGGAGAGGAGAGAGATGTAGGAACAGAGAAAATATTCAAAGAGATAATTGAAGAGAACTTCCCAAATGTGAAGAAGGAACTGAAAATTGATATACAAGAAGCAAGAAGAACACCAAACTTCCACGACGAAAGGAAAAATACAGCAAGACACATAATAGTAAAGCTCCCAAGAATCCAGGACAAGGAAAAAATAATGAAGCTGGCAAGAGGGAAGAAACAGATAACATTCAAAGGAAAACCAATCAGGCTGACATCAGACTTCTCCGAAGAAACACTACGGGCAAGGAGAGAGTGGAGGGACATAGTCAACAGACTCCAAGAAAACAGATGCCAACCAAGAATACTCTATCCCGCAAAGCTCTCCTTCCTCTTTGAAGAAAGAATATGGACCTTCCCAGACAAACAGAAACTCCGGAATTTCATTGCAACTAAACCCCCACTCCAAAAAATACTACAAGGAGTCCTAAAGCCAGAACCTCAGAGGACGAATAACAATGAAAGAAGGCCAAAAAAAAAAGAATAAATAAATAAAATCAAAGGAAAGACAAACACAATGGCAAATACAGATGTTAACATATCAATATTAACTCTAAATGTAAATGGACTAAACTCTTCAATAAAAAGACACAGAGTGGCAGCCTGGATTAAGAAACAAAACCCAACCTTTTGCTGTCTCCAGGAAACACATTTAGCTACAAAAGATAAAAATAGGCTCAAAGTTAAAGGATGGAAAACAATCCTACAAGCAAATGGACCAAAAAAGAAAGCAGGAACAGCTATACTTATATCAGATAAAACAGATTTCAAACTCAAAAAGATAAAAAGAGACCCCAATGGTCACTACATTATGATCAAGGGGACATTACTTCAAGAAGAAATAACACTCATTAACATATACTCACCAAACGAAGGAGCACCAAAATATATCAGACAACTGTTGTCCTCTCTGAAAACAGACATCAGAGAAAACACATACGTAGTGGGAGACTTCAACACACCACTATCAACAATGGATAGATCAACAAGACAAAAAATAAGTAAAGAAACCAAAGCTCTAAATAAGGACCTAGAGCAATTGGGCTTAACAGACATCTATAGAACACTAAACCCCAAAAAAACGGAGTACACATTTTTCTCAAGTGCACACGGATCATTCTCCAGGATCGATCACATACTGGGGCACAAGACAAACATCAACAGATACACCAAGATTGAAATCATATCAACCATCTTTTCTGACCATGAAGGCATCAAACTAGAAATAAACCATAAAAAGAAGGCAAGGAACTTTCCTACCTCATGGAGATTAAAAACCACACTACTGGAAGACCATTGGACTAATGAGGAGATCAAAGAAGAAATTAAAAATTTTTTTGAATTGAACGACAAGGAGGACACTAATATCCTAAATGTATGGGATGCAGCAAAAGCAGTAATAAGAGGAAATATATAGCAATAGAAGCTCACATCAAGAAACAAGAAAGAACGCAAAGAAACAACCTCATCTCGAAGCTCAAAGATCTAGAAAAAGAACAACAAAAAACCCCAAAACCAGTAGAAGAAAAGAAATAATAAAAACCAAAGCAGAAATAAATGAAATTGAAACTAAAAAAACAATCCAAAAGATCAATGAAACCAAGAGCTGGTTTTTTGAAAAAATCAATAAAATAGACAAACCCCTAGCCAGGCTCACAAAGGAAAAAGGGAGAAAGCACAAATAAACAGGATCATCAATGAAAGAGGAGAAATCACAACGGACACAGCAGAAATCAAAAGAATAATCAGTAACTACTATGAACAGTTATATGGAAACAAGTTTAACAATCTAGAGGAGATGGACAAATTCCTACAACTCTACAATCACCCAAAGCTAGATAAAGAAGAAATAGAACACCTAAACAGACCAATTACAATTAGCGAAATTGAAATGGTAATAAAAAACCTCCCCAAAAACAAAAGCCCAGGACCTGATGGATTTACAAATGAATTCTACCAAACATTCAGAGATGAATTAGTGCCTATCCTTCACAAACTCTTCCAAAAAATTGAGAAGGAAGGGACAATACCAAACACGTTTTATGAAGCCAACATTACACTAATACCAAAACCGAACAAGGACAACACAAAAAAGGAAAACTATAGGCCAATCTCCCTAATGAACACTGATGCAAAAATCCTCAATAAAATTTTAGCTATCAGAATCCAACAATGTATCCATAAGATAATTCACCACGACCAAGTTGGATTCATTCCAGGGGCACAAGGATGGTTTAACATCCGAAAATCAATCAACGTTATCCAACACATCAACAAAAAGAAATATAAAAACTCATATGATAATATCAATAGATGCTGAGAAAGCTTTCGACAAAGTGCAACACCCATTCATGATAAAAGCCCTTGAAGTTCTTGGGATACAAGGAACATACCTCAACATCATAAAGGCCATCTATGACAAGCCAACAGCCAGTATCATTCTCAATGGTGAAAAGCTGAAAGCAATTCCATTAAGATCTGGAACAAGACAAGGATGTCCACTCTCACCATTGCTTTTCAATATAATACTGGAAGTCCTAGCCAGGGCAATAAGACAAGAGAAAGACATCCAAGGAATCCAAATAGGAAAAGAAGAAGTCAAACTATCACTATTTGCAGACGATATGATATTATACATAGAGAACCCCAAAAACTCCACAGAAAAGCTAATTCAACTCATCAATCAGTTCAGTAAAGTGGCAGGATACAAAATCAACACACAAAAGTCAGTAGCCTTCCTATACACAAACAATAAATCTGAAGAAGAAGAAATCAAAAAGACCATCCCTTTTGTTATTGAAACAAAAAAAATCAAATATTTGGGAATAAATCTAACAAAAGAGGTAAAGGACCTATACAAGAAAACTATAAAACACTGTTAAAAGAAATAGAAGAAGACACAAAGAAATGGAGAGACATCCCCTGCTCATGGATTGGAAGAATAAACATTATTAAAATGGCCATCCTACAAAAGCAATATACAGATTCAATGCTATTCCAATCAAAATTTCAATGTCATTCTTCAAAGAAATAGAACAATTATTGATGAAATTCATATGGAATCACCAAAAAACCCCGAATAGCCAAAGCTCTCCTGAAAAAAAAAGAAGGGAATGGAGGCATCAGACTCCCAGACTTCAAACTATACTACAAAGCCATAATCATCAAAACTGCATGGTATTGGAACAAGAACAGACATACAGACCAATGGAATCGAATAGAAAATCCAGAAATAAACCCACAGATTTATGGTCAACTAATCTTTGACAAAGGAGCAAAGACTATGCATTGGAGCAAAGAAAGTTTGTTCAATAAATGGTGCTGGGAAAACTGGGTCGCTACATGCAAAAGAATGAAGCTTGACCACCACCTCACACCATACACAAAAATCAACTCAAATGGATTAAAGAACTAGAGATAAGACCTGAAACCATAAAATATATAGAAGGAAATATAGGCGAAACACTACGTGATTTGCACATCAAAGACATCTTTACAGACACATCACCCAAAGCAGTGATAGTGAAGGCAAAGATAAACAGCTGGGACTACATCAAATTAAAGAGCTTTTGCACAGCAAAAGAGACAATAACAAAAACAAAGAGAAACCCCACCAACTGGGAGAACATTTTTGCACCCAACACTAATGATAAAGGACTGATCACAAAAATCTGCAAAGAGCTGATGAGACTCAACAACAACAAAGAAAATAATCCAGTCAAAAAATGGGCAGAAGAGCTTAAAAGAAACTTCTCTGAAGAGGAAATGCAAATGGCCAACAGGCATATGAAAAAATGTTCAACATCACTTGTCATCAGGGAATGCAAATCAAAACTACCATGAGATACCATCTTACACCAGTGAGAATGGCACATATTAAAAAAACTAGCAGCAACAAATGTTGGCGAGGTGTGGAGAAAAAGGAACTCTTCTGCACTGTTGGTGGGAGTGCAAACTGGTCCAACCACTGTGGAAAGCTGTATGGAGATTTCTGGACCTACTAAACATAGAGCTTCCATATGATCCAGCAATTCCACTCCTAGGTATTTACCCAAAGGACACAGAAACATCAATTCCAAAGAACACCTGCACCCCTATGTTTATAGCAGCACTGTTACAATAGCTAAGCTTTGGAAACAACCCAAATGCCCAAAAATAGATGACTGGATCAAGAAGATGTGGTACATATATACCATGGAATATTACTCAGCATTCAAAAAAGATAAACACATGCAATTTGCAGCAACATGGATGGCGCTGGAAGGGATCATGCTCAGCGAAATAAGCCAAAAAGAAAAAGAAAAATACCGGATGGTCTCACTCATAGCAGGAATCTAGAGAAAACTTAAATAAGGGACCAGGAAAATGAATAACTACAAGAAAGTGAAAATCAAAATCAACAAAAAACTATGAACCAGAGACACTTTTAGGGGGGCGGGGGTGGGAGGGGAGGGATTGGGGTCAGAATGGGGAGGCTGCAATTGTATGGGGAATATAACAATAAAATTTATTAAAAAAAAAAAATAATAAAAAAAAAATAAAGAAATAAACCCTAAAAAAAAAAAAAAAAGATTTATTATTTATGCATACAAGAACTGGGGTACAGGCCAGAGTGTGGGTGTAAGAGGATTCACCAGAGACAGAGTGGGGAACAGACCAGGAGGATCTACTGAAATACACTGCTGAGGAGAGCAGAAGGCAAGACAGGAGAGCTCTGCTGCACCATGTGGATAGCTCCCTGGCTGGCCGGGGATCAAACTCATGCTGCAATAGCTGCCGATAGCTTCATAGTGCTGATGCTTAACCCCTTGCACCACCAGGGAGGCCCCTACATAATAATTGTTTTAATTAAAATCAAAATCAACAGGCAACTATAAACCAGAGACACACTACAGGGGGAAGGAGGTAGTAGGATCAAAACAAGGAGGGTGGGAATTGTATGGAGACATATAACAATTGTGTAAAATGAAAAATGATGTAAAAATATATAAAAAATAAAAAAGTAGATGATAAAAAAAAATCTTTTCTATAAGGTAACATTGGTTTACAGCACTATATAATCTTGGAAGTAGGTTCAGACCTTCTCGGATATGTGTCCCCACACCCCCACCACCAAAGCATCCATAGTCCTTTACCCTAAGCCATTGCCCCCTCCCCCTGGTGTTGCACCCCCATCCCACCTATCCTTCTAGTAGCCTCATTCTGCAGTCATATTCTAGGCTTCCTTTTGGTTTCATTTTGTCAGTTCCTTTGTTTTGTTTCTCTATGTTCCACATATGAATGAAGTCATCTGGTATTTGTCTTTCTCCTTTTGACTTATTTCACTTAGCATCACCCCTCCAACTCCATCCATGTTGTTGTAAAGGGCAAGAGTTCATCTTTTTTGATAGCTGAGTAGAATTCCATCATGTATATGTGCCACAGCTTCTTTATCCACTTTATCAGTGTGCCACAATTCAGGTTGTTTCTAACTTGGCTGTTGTCAATAGCTGCACCATTGATTCTCAACGATGCTCCCCTGAAACTTATATAACATGATGATGTAATTACTTCTATTCAAAAAGGGAATTATAGAGAATGTGCCCACCAACCTCTACACTCTTCGAGGTGTTCCCCCCATAAATTCCTTTTCTTTTTATCTTGGTATCTGCATCTCTGGGACCTGTTTCAATACCTGGCCTTGCATTTGGGTAGGTTTCCACACAACAGTGAAGCCTCACATGCCAGTCCCAAAAGTTTGAAAATTTGAACTCATGTTTGACAAGTAAATAATATCTATGGTTTCCTGTTCCTGGGTAGTCCCTTAACAATATCTGTGGAACTACAAGATCTGTCCCCAAGCAATATCTGTGGAACTACGAGATGAATCGTGTTGGCAAGACAACTGCCATGAAATGTGAGCAAGAAAAATGTGATAGAAAAATGCGAAGCAAGGGTTGATAAGAAAAGGCTTGACATAGGTTATTTGGCTAATTATCCAAATACTGGATTTGTTTTTAAGCCGTGAAGACCCATCCAGTAGGTCAAGACATATAAAAAGCATGTCAAATAGCTCAAGCAATTCTACCTTGTAAAAGCATTGTGGGTAGCTCTTAGGGAATTCATGAGATCCAGGTGCCCTGGGAAGTGTTGCTGAGATAATGACTCTGAGCTCTCTGGTGAGGACACTGAGTTTGCTGAGTGGCAGGATGAGGCAGCTCCAATGGTGCGGCCATCTGTTCACTGGGGTGTGGAACAGTTCATGGAAATGCACACCTGCCAATCATCCTGGCCTTTCACATTCTCACAGTGAAGCAGGGATTATGATTTGCAGTTATCAGTTATGGAAACTGAGGCCCAGAGTAGTTAATTTGCACAGTCAGGTGTTAGGATTTGACTTCCTGACTGTTTTGCCCAGACCACCCTGGTTTCACATCTCTAGGGGCTCAGTAATTGCTTCCCTGACCTCTTGTCTGGAGGTTTACTGGGTGGTCTGGAAGAGCAGCTCACTGAGTGAGGAGATGCAGCACTGCCCAGCATCAGACAGATGGAGCGGGACCTCTTTGCTCTCAACAGACGATCTTGGCCTTCTAGATGTTGCTGGATTGAAGTGAACTGAGTGAACTGAGTACCAGTTGATTACAATCTCTACAGTGTTTACACATGATGTTTATTTATTTATTTTTTCTTCAGGGTGGTTTTCCTTTAAGCCTTGAGTGTCTGCTGTTTTCTTTTTCAGTTTTCTTTTTTTAATTATTTTTTACATCATTGTTCATTTTTAAACACTATTTGCTCCCTCCCGCCTCAGGTATAGTCCCAACAGAATTTCCTTCACCCATGCACCCGTGCACCATAACCACAGTCCCCTGTACTCCTCCCTCCCTCCCTCTGATCCCTCTCCCTCCTCCTCCCCTGCAGGATGTCTCTGATTTATAATAGTTCGAAGCAATGTGGATGGATCTAGAAGGAATTATCCTCAGTGAAATAAGTCAGAAGGAAAAAAGAAAAATATGGATGGTTTCAACTTATAGGAGGAATAGAAAGAGAACCAATGAGACATCAGTGTAAAGAAGTAATAACAATACAAAACACAACAAAACAAACAACAGACAATTATTTTCAAAGGCTAGACTAGTTCACAGCTACAGGATTGCCTGCCCTGGGGTGGTTACTTCCAAAAAGCAGGTCTTGTTCTTTGGCATAGAAAATGCAGTCACTCAGCAAATAGACCTTTAGTGCTTGTGATCTGAATTATCCCCACCAACCCCAAGAATCCCAATAGTTCTAAAGATGGAATAATAGATGTAAGGTGAGGACCATCTATGTTTCTTTTGAGTTAGCCCTTCTGACCCTACCTTAGGAAAGATTGCTTTTAAAATACTGCTTGCAAAGTAAACATTTTTTCTTCTTACAAAAGTCTTATGTTAATTATAGACACATTAGATACACAACTAAGCAAGAGTTAAAAATAAATGTATAAACAAAAAACCCTGTTTTCATCTTCCAAAGGTTGCCACTATTTGTTTATACCTTAAGTAAGTCCTTTCACACCTGTCCCTGATGCACCTTCCAGCAGACACCATAGCAGACACTTCTCTGCAAACACATTGGTGTTCCGGGTGGGTGATTTTGTGATTTTTAAGGCATTTGGAGCATATTTCGGCTTAATATCTGTTCCACCTATCAGAACATATGGTTAAATTTTGTCTTGGTACATCTGCACTTAGAATTATTACAAATTTTCTATTGGTTTGTACCTACCACTCTGTATTTTTTTTTTTACCCTACAGTCATGTTATGAGCATATCTCTATGTTAATATATAATCACAAATGCCATTTTAAATAGCAAACAGGTATCCCATTTTCTGTGGGTGCCAATATTTGATTAGATCATGCTATAGGACACTTAGGTCTGTCAATTCCCATTTTTACAATTACAATTAATACTTCTAGGAAAATCATTTTACCAGATCTTTAGTCTGGGTCCTTCCAGTTATATTCCTTAAAATAGAATCTCTGGGTCAAAGGTATATGCACATTTCTGAGGCTTTTTATTCTTTTACCAGGAAAGTTGTTCTGTGAGAGTGCCTATTTTCCTACACTTGCGCCTTGCAATATATATATATATATCCCCATTTTGATAGAAAATATTTTATTTTAAAATTCTGGGAATGCACTTGTTCCTTTTTTTGCTCAGTTGGTTTGCTAAAAATTGAACCTGTTCTTTTTAAAGAAGGAATTCCTGAATCCTAACGTCTCTGACTAGAAATGCCTGTTTTTTTAAATTCATTTATTTATAACATTTTGCAACATTGTTCATTTTTAAACAATGATTGCTTCCCCCCCTCTTGCAGGTCAGTCCCATAGAATTTCCTCCACCAATTCAACTGTGCACCCATCACCACAGTGCCCTGTGCTCCTCCCTCCCTTCTTTCTATCCCTCTTCTTCCCCTTCCACTGCAGGATGACTCTGGTTTATAATTTTCTGTTTGTTTTTGTTTTTCTTGTATTGTTGTAATTTTTTCCCCTGATGTCTTATTTGGTTCCCCTATATTCCTCCTATATGTGAAAGTATCCATATTTCTTTCAGAAATGCCCTTTTTGAAATATAAGTATGATAGGTTTCATGTACCGGAGGCCAACAGGTCAGGAGGCCACTGCCACTGAAGAAGAGAGTTGTAACTCACAACTCTCAAGCAGAGGGCCACACCCCATCACAAAGGGCCACACCCTAGGGCTGGTCAGGAGGCAGGGGTAGCTGGTCAGGAGGCAGGGGAAAGGAATAGGAAAGGCAGTGTAAGCAGGCTCAGTATGGGCCAGGTTAGGTTATGTTGAAAAGTCTCAGTGGGCTCTGGCACAGAAGTGGCTGTCTGATACCTGGCCCTAGGTAATTAGGCAGGTGTACAGTGTCCCAGAGTGTGAGACCCCCATATAGGATGTGGTGGGGCTGTGGATTCTGGATGGGTTGGTTTGCATATGAAAACATGCTATTGTACTTATGTCCTTTATTATATCTAGGAATTGGCTGACATGAGGAGGGTCTATCCCTCAAGTTGACAAGCCCCTAGATGCCACAGTATTCGAATACAGACAATACAAGCGTGGAGAATACAGCCAGCATTGACATATAGATGGTGTGTGTTGAGAGAGTGCATGAGCAATAACTGGGAGTTGCGTGGAATGACCCCTCCTTCACTGTACAGTGAGAACAAGATCTGCTGTTATCACCTCTGCAGGTCCAGATTGGAGAATGAATGGCTACTCCTTGTAGGAATCCCCTGTACACCCCTGGAGCCAAGGGTACATCCCACCTCTTAGCACAAGTATCGTTAGTGATAATAAGATGAAACCTCAGGATACCTTTCTTGAAATGTGGATGATGTGGTGAAACTCCTAACTACTATTTACTGTAGTATCTCTGAAAATAGGCAGGGCAAAGTCTTGTTATTTAGAGTTCATTTTTCCCTCACTACATAGTCTATTTTTGAGACATTTCTTACACACTGTTTAGCCACGGCTCTTTGCCAAGGAGTGTCCACTTGCCCTACTGCTATTTGAGGCCATAGTTGTTGAGAGCTCCATTTCTTTAACTCCTCTCTGCCTTCACCCACTCCCTCTGAAAAATGCAGTTAATTGATGGTGAATTGGGCCACAGAAGCCTGTTATTGGAAATGATGGAATACAGAAGGATTTATGGGCTGGATTTTTTTTTTCTTTTCAAGATTACAAGCTAACCCCAAATTATAGCAAGAATTCTTAAGGTCCAATAATTAAAAGCAAAAGGCAGTTCCCTTGGAAAATAAAAAAAAAACACTGTGGTCTGGAAGATATCTTTCAAATTGAAGCCGACTGTTTAACTCCCAAATATTATGGATACAAATTAGCTATATTTGATCACTGGATCTTATTTACCCTAATTGTCTCATTTCTGTGGTTTCCTCATATATTTTGTTTAGAGTACACTTGGTTTAGTAACTTGGTAT
>NW_023605248.1:0-26162 GCF_014898055.3 Talpa occidentalis
GGTAACAATAGTAGATCTGGCACTAATCGTGCCTCTACTCTGTGGGTGGTGAGAGAAATGAGAGAACTGATAACTGAAGGCCTGTAGGAGACAGAATTGGAGAGAAGGCAATGCCATCAGGAGGTAGAAAGAAGTTGCATTTGATGAGCAGTGATTGAAGGACGTGACAGCACCACCAGGGGCTCTGAGGCTGTCGCAGGGAAAGCTGAGAAAGTGCTCCAGGGTCCTCAAAACCACTGCAGAGACAGTGGCCTTTGGCTGGGACTGACTCACGAAGGCAAGGATTCAGTGCAATCTATTTTTTCAGATAGCAAGGAGGCGGAGGTGAAAGAGGTGTACTCCTTTGATAGCTGGGCCATTGGCAAGGACTGCTTCAGCCTCCTCTAAGAGAGGAGGGAGAGGGGGAAGGGGACAAAGAAAGAGAGAGCCAGCCACACCATTGCTTTAAAATACCAGTCTGCTCAAAACTGCAAGCTGACCATAGATCTGAGACATACAGGAGGGGAGGAGGTGTGGGAGAGGGGTCAAGCCAGGGAGGGAAGAACACAAAGCACTTTGGTGATGGGTCACGGGTGCTATCGTGATGGGAGAACTACTGGGACTACACCTGAGGGGAGAAAGCAGATACTGTCCCAAAATGAATAATGATGTAAGAAAATAAATATAAAAAAACCTACCTGCTAATGGAGCACAATACAAATACTGAGGTTTCTGGGAAAACGAGGGCCATATAATATAAAAATTATTTTATAATTGTTCTTTGCCTTCCCTGACTGACTCCCTTAACACTTAACTCCCTTAACTCACTTAACACTTGTCACCTGAAGGCACTGGGAGTCATTCGAGGTGACAGACAGCCTGATTTGGAGCCCCAGCTCACTGCTTAGTTGCTGTGGGAGCTCAGGTTTGTCTTTACCAGGAAATCAAGAAGAGTAATACCATGTAGTATTAAGCAGAGGCAATGCGATCACAGATAAGGCATCTGACACAATTGCCATCACTCAGTAGGTGTTTTATTAGTGGGGGTCCCCTCTTCTTGCTCACACCAGACCTGAGGTCCCTGAAATAGGCCAGCAAGGTGGCCTTGGGGAGATAGCATTGCACTGACAGTCACTTATGCAATCCCCTGGTTCAATATGTGAAATATCACTTATTGCCCATATATATTTGTATTTTACTATTCGGTTGTAAATCTCTTGGGGACAGTATCAAATTTTTTTTCCTTTTTTTGAGTGGGGAGAGGTTTCCAAATCTGACTTGGAATCCCTGTGATTAAAATAAAGTGGTTTTCTAGTAAAGAACACAGTTAAATGATTGCTATTTGATGGATTTGGTTTTATGAATAATATTCCTTTTTCTTATAAAAGCAAAGCAGGCAAGAAAAAAACACAATAATTGCGATTTTCTCAACCACTTGAAAACAAACTTGAATTATGCTGAAGAAGAAACACAGGGTGGGACGAGATAGGAGGCCAAGTGGAAAAACCCCACCAGCAATAGAAATAAAACCGAGTTAGCAAGAAGATTGTAGGACGCTCAGCAAAGAACTTTCTACAAGGAGAAGAGATTAAAATGCATTGTGGGAAGGATAGGGAGCTATGGAAATGAAAACACAACACCGCAACATTATTTTGATTTCTATTGTCCTTTCAGGGACAAGCTTTCTAAGTTCTTTTTAAAATGATTTTGAAGACAAACATTATGATGACCTCGGGTCACCCCAGGTTTTGATCTTAGTTTCCTTTACGACTGTTCCCGGTAATGTGTCTTTCAGGGAGCTGGGCACTGTGCTGTATGGTCGGCATGTATTAACTCATTTAATTTCCTAATAATCAGATGAGGTGGGGATGGTTAGACTTTCCACTTTAAGCATGAAGAGACTGGTACACTAAGTGGTTAAAAGACTTGTCTCAAACCACACAGCAAACTGTAAGAGGTAAGATGCAGCTGATTCTGAGTCTGTTCCTTGCCTCTAGCCTAGTAGCAGATTTATCATGAGCAAACAAATTTTCAAACAATACCTAAGTGTATAATGCAGAAATTCAGTCCTCTTGCCCCTGCTTCTCTCATTCCCATGCCTTAGAGGGACCCACTGGTAACAGTTTACTTAGTGAGTAATATTTGTGAAATGAATAGATATGTCTTTCCCAAATTTGCTCTTTTGGAAAAAGAACTCTATATGTGTATTTTAAAGCACTGACTATGCCCCCATTTAATCCTCACAACAATGCTGTGATGAAGCACTTTTTATGTAATGGCCAGAGGAGAAAACACAGGCACAAAGAGGTGCAGTGACTGGGCCAAGGCCACACAGATCCTAGGTTGCAGAGTTAAGATTTGAACAGAGGCAGTCTGACCCCAACATGTGCTTTGTTCTCTAGTTTGCTTTTTTTCACATCATGGACATCTTTCTCATTCTATGCAAATAAATTGATGTCACAATGCTTTAAAAGGAACCCAGAAACAGAGAAACAGAAAGAGGAACTGTCCAGGATTCATTCTTTGGCACATCATGTCCTTGACTTAAATAGAATGTTGAGGGCAGGAAAGTGCAAGAGACACTGTGTTTGCTGAAGATTCTTTCTTTTAAGTGAAATGTTGCAGAGCTCAGCATCAGTGTGGCCAATACAAATCTAAGATACTCCAAAAAATAAAAAGGCCAGTTTCCAGACTCACCACCCTCTTCCCACTGGTTTTACTGTAATGTGAGCAAAGCAAAGAGAGGTCCATGCCTCTCTTCCCACAGGGTTTAAGGGAACTTACCATCAACTGTCATCTGGCCCATATGACAAAATTGTGTAGAAAATCAAATAAATGAATATGAAAGTAAAATATGGAGTAAAACATGGAGCAGTAGCTCAAACAACTCTTGAAATATTGAAAGCAAAGGGGATTTGTAGATTTTTGAGTAAAAAGTAAAATGGATATTAAATTCTTTAAAATTGATAAACCAGTATACAAATAACTATTTTATTGACAGTACTGCATATCTGTGAACATGAAACAATGAGAACAGAAACTGTGAGAATCAAAATAAAGTAATAATAATCAAATGTATATCTTGGCACTGTGTGTATAATTAAATATTAGAAAACAATGATCCCTTGTTTTGAATTTCCTGACACCAAATGGAAACTAAAGCTCATATCACTTAATTCTGACTCCATGGCATTAAAAACAAAGAAGCAAAGGAATAAGTGTTGCACCAGTCCTACACTGTGAATCCCTATTCCAAAACATGAGGGGAATATGAATGAAATAATTAAATACCAAAAGTGGGACAATGATAAAAAGAAAATATTCAAGCAGAAAGAAGAAATCATATGAGGGTTATGATTGCAAACAGAGAGTGACTGTGGGTTGAATGTTGAGGTTGGTGTCTAAGTTATTTTTAGGAGACCCCATTAAATTGTACTTCCTCTGAATGACACAGAACTCACTGCCTGAGTCTCACCCAGGGGTCTGGGCATGGCAGGGGTGGCGGTTGTGTGTGTGTGGGGGGGTGGGTAGGGAAGGGGAACCTTTCCCTGCTGAGTTCAAAGTATATGTCGCTCACCTGCTTCTAAACTACCTGAGAATAAGGAATGGGGCCATATGCATATATAACCCAGCAAGTGAATGATTTGGAGCCAAAAACACTAGATTGCATTGTCCAGTGCACCCAAGGTACCTGGGCAGATGGCTTCATCCTCTGAGCCTTGTGTTTCTCTTTTCTGGGACAACACATGTAAATTTCAGTGGTGAAATTTCTACCTGAGTAACGTAATTATTAATTGGATCATACAGTTGATAACATGCATTCGTACCACAAGGGAGTGGCCATGCTTCTCCAAAGGAATTGTATCAGCAACTGCCAAATCCCAGAGTCAAATGAATAAAAGTATGATGCCAGTGATTCAACCTGGCATATCACACTGCTATTGGAGATGGCTTTACATCTTGCACAGTGCTAAGCATATTGCTAAATTGATGTATTTCAGCACATACAACATGACTCATGATATAATGAATTCTACAATAACCAGCAATATCCATCATCTCTTGAATGCCTTCTGTGTGTCAGTCTCTACTATAGATCATATTATAAACACTCTAATCCTTAGAGTAGATCCTTATAATAACTACATAAAGTAGATATTTTCCATATTTTATATTTGGGGAAACTAAGGTACAGAGTGGTTAAGACCTTGCCAAAGGGACACTGGGCTACTTAAGAACAGGGGTTATGGACTGTATGTGTCTGACACTAAAATATTTAACTTATACTACAGAGGGGTCCACTTGCATTTGGCAATAACCATGGGATTACCTCTGTGCTCCTCCATTGCTCGTTCCAGAATCAACACATCTGACTCCTCTTTATTTGTAAAAGATGAATCAGGAAATGGATCATGGGTGAACCAGAGACTAAATAGGGCTAGCCCTTCCTAAATTTAAATTTACGCTCCTGGGGCCTCCCTGGTGGCGCAAGGGGTTTAGCACAGCACTGTGAAGCTATCCGCAGCCTCTGCAGCAAGAGTTTGATACCCGGCTGGCCATGAAGCTAATCCACATGGTGCAGCAGACATCTCCTGTCTTACCCGCTACTCCCCTCGGAAGTGTATTTCAGTAGATCCACCTGTTCTGTTCCCTACTCTGTCTCTGGTAAATCCTCTCACCTCCCATACCTCTGGCCTATACCCCAATTTTTGTATGTATAAATAAATAAGTCTTTAAAAAAATTTACACTCCTGGATGCAAGCATTGCCTTTTTCATTACTGCTTCTCTCATGCTTCATGTTCTCTGGTGAGACTGTCATTTAGAATAGGTTAGATTCTGACACAGGCTTAGCTTATCCCAGCCCAGGATTGACAGCTGAACACCACCTCCATGAGCCACTGATAAAAGTGAATGGACTGGCTGATAGTTACCAGTTGCCATGGAGATGACCAAGTATTTGGTTGTTCTCTATCACCAGCATAGTCTGGTTGATCCAATCTGCAACAGCCATTCCTAGGGCAGTAGGTGGTCCTCTGGGCCAGCACTACATGCTAGAGGAAGCAACACTAAGATAACTCATTCTTTCTTGAAGCGAATGAATGATGAAAACTAATTGTTCAAGAAAGTTGATTAACACACCACTTGGTTTCTCAGCAAAGCCACTGACACATGAATTCAAATAGACAGCTTTATCCAGTCAATTTTTTGTTTCTACTTTTATTGAAATGTGAGTGCTAGTGTCAGAATGCATTTTTTCTAGAGTAAAATACTGCAATGACCATCAACACCATCACCTCCACAAGAAAAACTATTTCAACTCTAAAAACTAATAGGATAGGAAAGGTTCTTTTAGTCCAATCAAGGGTAGAAACTGAAGTTTCTATAACTCCACTGTCCCCCTTTAGCAAAGTTAATACAAAATGTGGATATAAAATGCCCATATAAGTGAGAAAACTTGAAGTTTTAGTTTTACTAGCTTCACAGCAAATTATTTTTATTCCAATAAAAATCAAGATGATCTGGCTAGGATAGAATTACTTAAAGTTTTTGAAACTTTTAAGTTTTATATAACTCAATAGCAATTCAATATGTATATTCATGTATTTAGAGGCAATGAAATTCCCCTTAAAACATCTGAACAAGCATGTGAAAAAATATGAGCAAGGAAATTCAACCTGCCCAGGTATAATGTATTCCAAAGAATTAAGTTTCTGAAGGCTTAAATAGCTTTTAAAATTATTTCAGAACTCATGAGTTCCCACTGCATGCCATCAAATCATCACATTCAAAGAAGGGAGGAATAAGGAAAGAAAGGCAATTCCCTCTGCTAACAAGCTGGTGTTCATGCAGAGTCAGAAGGGAGGGAACCCATCTGTAAATGTAGGGAACCTCAAGAGATTGTGGATCACACAGCAGTCCTTTAATGAGGACAAAGGGACAAATCAGGACATGCAAACATCTGGTTTGGGGGGGTTTTAACTTTTTTGAGAGTGAGAAATGAGAACAAAGAGTAGATTAGCTTGATGAAATCATATGTCAAAGAAACATTTATGGGAATAGTATCTCCACATATAGACAATATTGCTCCTCAGCAATGCTTACTGGAACCAGACTGGCATTCTGCTACCCACTCTTTCTCTGGTGAATCCTCTCACCCCCTGCACCTCTGGCCTACACCTCAGCTCTTGTATGCATAAATAAATAAATCTTTCAAAAAAAAAAGCATATGTATGCAAATGGTACTGTTTCCAGCAGCAGGCAGGTGTCTACTGTGGTTCCTGAAGAAATGTTAGATTCAGCCAACTTAAAATTTTTTTTTAAAGATTTATTTATTTATTTATTTATACAAGCACTGGGTACAGTCAGAAGCGCGGGAAGGTGAGAGAATTCGCCAGAGCCAGAGCAGGGAGCAGAGCAGGCAGAAGGACCGAAGTATACTGCTGAGGGGAGCAGCGGGCGGCAGGAGAGGTCTGTGGGCCATGCAGGACCCTCCCCCGGTGGCTGGGGAGCAGCTGGGGATCGAACCAGCGCTGCAGAGGCTGTGGGCAGCTTCGCAACCCAGCGCTCAACCACTGCGCCACCGGGGAGGCCCCAACTTAAAATTCTTAATTAGAGAACTAGAAATGGAAATTAATAAATTTTTCCCATATATTAGATTTGTAACTATTGCAAACACCAGCAGATACATGGAAATTGATAGAATGCCTGCAAATGTAGGATCTATTTAAAGAAAACTTCTGACCAGATGTTATGCTATCCATGACCACTGAAGATAGAAGACATACAGAAGGATTAACTTTAAACTGATTCCAGGAAATATTTAAATAAGATATGATAATGAGACAGAAGAGCTGGCCTTGAGAAAATGTTTCCATGGGAACGTCTATTTTTTTCTTCTCTGTGATATGTGATATTTTAAATTAGAATACATATCCATCAGGGTTGGAAACCCTCACTGCACATACTCGAAAGGAATATCACTGGTCTTCAAGCACATTTCCCTTCCTGTGGGGGATTCCTCCTCAATTGGCCATCCTTGGCTCAATTGTGCTGCCTCCAATTACAAATCAAGACTTTCCTCGCTCCTTTCACCACGGCTTGGGTGAAAAAGAAAATTAAATTCAAGGTTTGGACTCTGCCTCAACAAACATCAGGACCAATTCTCTGCCTTCTCAAAAATATCACCATCATGTGACTTAAAGAGATTCAGGGAATAGTTTATATAGTACTAATATCATAATGGGACTTTGTGGATGACTTAGAAGTATCTCCAAGATCATTTACACATACCTCTGAGAGCATTTAAATAAAAATTCCCATCAACAGGCTATTGAGGAATCACAGAGAGGTTAGTGATCATTTGGTGATCAGAGAAGTAGAGTCACGTAGGTACAATTTTAACCCCATGTAATAGGATCAGTTGTTACTTACCTTAGCATCACCTTCCACTTTTAATAGGGAGCTAAAGATTCCCTTTGGGACCTTTAAGGGAAAAACCACTGCAGGTGACACATTTACAGAGCATTAATGTCTTTGTGGGTTTGTATGCGGGAAGCTCCGAGCAGGTGTGCCCTGTACCTGATTTCAGCACATGTTAGCTGGAGTGCCTATGACACTGTTTGGTACCAAAGTTGTCACAAAATAAATATATTTGCTGCTAAAAATATACTGACATTTCTGGCCCCCCTAAAAACATTTCACTTTCTCCCAGGGTACAAGAAAATATGCTGAGTTAACTATCGACAAGATAAACAACTTAATTAGAAGATTATATACCTGTACGACCAGTGGTTCTCAAAGTGTGTTCTCTTCACAGTGCGTACTAACATCTAGTTACTTGTTAAACCTGCACATTTTAGGACCCTGCTCCAGATCTTCTCTATCAGAAAATCTGCAGGTGGGAGGAAGGGATGGCCACTAGTGTTTTAACAAGTCCTCCAGCTATTTCTGATGCATGTCTTTACATGGAGAGTTTGAGAATCATTGTCCTAGATGATTGGCATGTGTGTCTTCAATGTCATCTGTTTGCAGAATCCAGCTACCCACAAATACTGGGCAGTGTGGGGTACTTAAGGAATATCAATTACTTTCCATTTCTTCTAAGGGTATTGGCCTGTTACAATTTCTTTAATGATCTCTAAAAATTCTCTTCAGGCATTCTTCTTGATTGCCTCTGCAACCCCAATTCTTATCGATTAAATCTAAACAGACAGTTATATTGTAAGCTCTTTGACAGTAAGAAGGAATCAAGACTGGTAGTGTGATTCACATCTTCATCTGTAGACATCTGTTGGTGGGGCCTGGGCATAATCTGCTCATTTTCTACCAGTCACTGAACAAAGAAGTCACTGTGAAACACCTCTGCTAGGCAGTTACTTAAAGAATATGAAAGCCCTAGTATGAGGAGATTTATGCACGCCTAGATTCACAGCAGCACAGCATCATTAACAATAGCCAAGCACAGAACCAGCCTAAATGCTGCTTCCAGAAGACTGGATAAAGGAACTGTGCAGTATATACTCAATAGCTACCCAGCTATTTAAAAAGATAAAATAGTGCTTTTTAGAACAAAATGATTGGATGTAGGAGTGATTATGCTAAGTGAAATAAGCCAGAAAGTGAAAGATATTTACTGGATGGTTTCATTTGTGGAATATAAATAACCAAAGAAAACAAACACAGAAAAAATAATTCTAAGATTCTGTGAAAGAAAGAAAAAGGCTATCAGAGGACATAGGGAGTCTGGGGGGTAGGATGAAAGGGCATTGGCATGGGAGCGCTGGTGGAGGGTGAGTGAAGCATGTATATATATTGAGGGTTGAAGATGCAGCCCCCAAGTTACATAGATATGTGAATGCTTAAAAAACAAACAAACAAAAGAATTAAAGGTATTTCCTTCCTAAGAATTAGCATCCTAAGATCTTGAGGTATTGTATCAAACTTCAAGGCATGCTTTTTTGAACTCAAGGAGTTATAGTGAAGCTGAAGAGTAGGAAATGATCAGAAATAGTAAGATTACAAAGAAGCTTCTGTTTTTCTTTCCTTCTACAATGCCTAATTAGAGATGGGCCCCTGGGAAGATGTTCAATAAACACCTACTCAATGACTACTTAGGAAGGTTAATATCAAAAAGCTACTAGATTACATAACAGCTGGATTTAATTTACACACAGTCAAGCAAGTAAAATGAGAGTAAAAGAAAAAAGGAGTTTTAAGATGCACATGGTAGCTATTTTTCTTATCCTTCACCATCCATTTATACACACTTAAAAAGCTTCAATAATGAAACTAAGAAGCATCCACAACAACCTTCACACATCAGAGTATTAGCTTCTTGTGACTGCCATAACAAATCACTACAACTCAGGTAAGTAAAAACAACAGAAATTTATTCTTTCACAGTTCTAGTGGCTAGGCATCCAAAATCAAGATGCTGCATAGCGTTTGTCCAGAGGTTCTAGAGGAGCCCCTATGCTTATTGCAGCACTATTTATAATAGGTAAAACCTGGAAACAACCCAAATGCCCAAAAATAGATGACTGGATCAAGAAGATGTGGTATATATACACAATGGAATATTACTCAGCAATCAAAAAGATAAACTCATGCCATTTGCAGCAACATGGATGGAGCTAGAAGGAATTATGCTCAGTGAAATAAGTCAGAAGGAAAAAGAAAAATATCGGAGGGTTTCACTTATAGGAAGAATATAGGGGAACCAAATAAGACATCAGGGGAAAACATAATAACAATACAAAACAAAAACAGACAATTATAAATCAGAGACAGTCTGGAGGGAAGGAGGAAGGAGCGGGATCAAAGGGCGGGAGAGAGGAGCATAGGGGACTGAGGTGATGGTGCACGGGTGCATTGGTGAAGGAAATTCTGTGGGGACTAGGAAATTCTATGGGGAGTACACCTGAGGGGGGAAGCAAAAATTGTTTAAAAGTGAACAATGATGTGAAAAAAAAATAAAAGGAACTAGCAAATGTTCTAGAGTGGGATTCTTTCCATTCTTCTTTCAGCTTCTACTGGATCGAGGCATTCCCTGGCTTGTGGCCACATACTCTCTACTCTCTACTCTCTACTCCCTGCCTCCACAGTCGCAGGGCCTCTCTTCTGTCGTCTTCTCTGTATGTCTCTGTAGGATAAGGTAAAAGCATCAGGCTTTTCTGTCCTCCTGCCATCAGGATAGATGACGGAACCCTGCGGTCCTGAATGCATGCCTGATGGCGGACACCTGGAGTAGAGTGTGGGCAGAGGTAGATGGGATTCACCTGGGCTGAGACTCGGCTTTTAAGGGTGGCATCACGGTGATGCCAGCAGAAGCCGAGAAAAAAGCAGAGGACCAGAGCCATGAGAAGAGCAGAGAGAATGTGAGAGAAGGCTGGAGAGTCCAGAGTGAAGACTTGCTGGGGGCTGGGAGGCCTGCAAGCCTCCCTGCCCCCCAGCGCCCCTGCCTGTCATGTACCCGTTATTCCAATAAAAGCCTGAAAACCCGCCGAGTTCTCCAGGACTCTCTTCTCCTTTACCTCGTCTGCATGGGGTCATAGAAAACCTCCTCCGTGGCCATTCCTGACCTTACAGTCTCTTATAAGGACATTTGTCAATGGATTTATGGCATGAATGGATAATCCAGGAGGATCTTATCTCAAGCACCTCACTCAATCACAGCTAAAAGTCCCTTTTCTGAATAAGACATTTTCAGGTTCAGATCGGTTAGAGATAGACTTATCTTTTGGGGGCTATAGCTAGCATGATACAAAACAGGTAAGTTTATCTCTCCTGTAGAGAGCAAAACTTTAATCAAACAAGGGCTGATATCTGTGAGTGTCTGTTGATGGTGTTCTCTTTTCATATGATAATATATTTTCTTTGGCACTCTAGCTTTGACAGAGTTTTTTTTTTTTACTTTGTAAGAAGAGGAAAATTTGTAAAAGGAGAGAAGCACTTTCCAATAATACTTAAAACAAAGACCAAAGGATTAGAAGAAGCGATAAATATAGATACAGAGGTAGGAAGTTAAGTGGCAAAGAAAACAGATGTAGCAGGTAGGAGACAGAATTCATTCTCAGCTCCTCTACTTACATTTCAGTTTTTTTAAAAAAGATTTATTTATTTTATGCATATAAGAGCTGGGGTACAGGCCAGAGGTGTGGGGGGTGAGAGGATTCACCAGAGGCAGAGTGGGGAACAGAACAGGCAGATTGATGGAAGTACACAGCTGAGGGGAGCAGCGGGCGAGACAGAAGAGGTCTGCTGCGCCATGAGGGCTGCTCCTTGGCCAGCTGGGGTATCAAACTCATGCTGCGAGGCTGTGGACAGCTTCATAGGTTGCGTCTTAACCCCTTGCACCAGCATTTCAGTTTTTTTTAATTAATTCATGTGTTCAACAAGTAACCTTTGAGTGTGTACCTATTTGTTAAAGGTACTGATTGAGACATCGACTCAGAGCTAGACTGTGTGGGTCAAGCCCACAAACTAGTTTTGTACCTCTGGGCAAGTTACTCGATCTCTATGTCTCAGTTTCTCATCTGTGACACTGGAGTAATGAATGATTGGATGTGGACTGTTAAGAAGTATGAAATAAATTAAGATAGCACTTAGAATGGGCACATAGGAAACAGGCTGTATTTGCTAAATAAATAAAATAAATGCTCCAGGTTCCGTGTGAGCTTGTAGGGTGAACAAGACAAACCAAAGATTGCATTCTGGTAGAAAAGAGAATCCTTCAAAAACAAAATGAACAAAGGAAATAAGATCTGAGTTGGAGTTAAAGGATGCATAAATGGGGGGAGCTATTTTAGAAAACGTGGTGAGGATTGTTCTCTAATGAGGTGCCATTTAACTTGAGAACAGAAGCATAAAAAAGACATGCAAAAAAGAGGGTAGAGGAGCATTATAGGCAGAGACATGTTGTTTTACACTTTATAACAATGAGTCAAAAAGAGGGGCACTTATTCTATTGAGTAATGGTTAAATGTTGTTTCACAGAACCTAGACTACAGAGGTGGAAATAGGCAGAAATTCTCCTGAGCCACAAAGAAAACATCACCTGTGCATTTCCTAAGCTACTATGACAACATGATCTTCCAATAATCTTGAAGAGAATCCTTTCTATGCAAAAAGTAACCTCAGAGCTGTGGAGTCTCCAAAATAGCAATCACACCCATGGGTAAATTTTAATTCACCATAGGTTTATCGAATACTCCCTAAGAGGGTGCAGTGTGTGTCCTAAACAAGGGGCTGCTGGGACCCTACTATCTAGCAGCTCATGTCCTGTGACACAACATGAGGGCACCTGGCTTCAGAGTAGTGGACATATTTGATATTAAAAATATATATACATTACAGTTTATACTTTAGTATAGGTTAGACTTTCCCTTAAATTTGGCTTCTCATGCCAGTTAGCAATGGGGTCACTCAATTTTTCCTACAACTGTGCCTGGAAAATGCATGAAAAGTGGTTGAAAGACTTGAGGTAAGGTACTAAATCTCCACTTCAGTTTCCTTGGAGGCTAGGTGGAGATAACTCCTATCTCATAATAAATCCTACTTCCTAGACTAGGTAAGAGATTTCCTGTGATGCTGGTAATAATAACTATCATCAACTAACACTTTTTGGGTCCTTACTATATGCCAGACACTGTTCAAAATGCATATATTAACTCATTGAATTTCAAAAGAAATTAAATGAACCTAGACTATGCAAAAAGTAACCTTGGAGCTGTGGAGTCTCCAAAATAGCAATCACATCCACGGGTAAATTTTAATTCACCATAGATTTATCGAATACTTCCTAAGAGGGTGCAGTGTGTGTCCTAAACAAGGGGCTCCGAGGTTACTTTTTGCATAGTCTAGGTTCATTTAATTTCTATTGCAGTTCAATCAGTTAATACATGCATTTTGAACAGTGTTTGGCATATAGTAAGAACCCAAAAAGTGTTAGCTGATGATAGTTATTATTACTAGGATCACAGGGAATCTCTTAATTCCAAGCAAAGTAAAAAACAACTATCACCTGCATGCTAGAGCAGTTCTGTGCTAATTAGCATATGCTTTGGGACCAGTAGCTTCACACCCTGTGGTCTTCAGTTTTCTCCTGGATATAATGAGGACAATGAAGGCAATGAGTTGTTCTCCATCTGTAACTCTGTAGAACTCTGTTTCTAAACTCCTCAGTGCTTCTGTCTCTCTAGGTCTTCACTAGTGGCCCAGCTCTTCTGCCTTGCAGGGAAAGAGCCATAAAAAGGTTTTCTTCCATTGGTGAAACTTGAGCTCAAACAACTTACTTTAAATAGTTATTCAAAGGGCATGTAGGAAGCAGATGGTTGAGTGTGAGTTCCAAGTCAGTGGCTGGGGAAAGAGCTCTGGAAAATTAAGGTAAAATCTGGAGATGTGGATTTTTCTATTTGAGTTAGGATACAGGATACTTGGGGACAAAGCTGCTGAAGGCAGGGTGAGACAACTGATTTACCCTGATGTTAATGCAGGCAGGTGTACCTGTGGATGGAGCCCCAGGTGATCTGCACTTTATTTTCACTCTTTCCCTATTTCTTCCAGTTCCCTCCCTTTATCTTTCTTTTCCCCTCTCCAACTTACCTTGTTAGGCCAGTTGGTGGCAGCTAACTACCTTCTCAGTCAGGATCTTTTAGTCAGCACTCTCCTGCTGCCTCATTACTGCTTCCTCAGCTGAAAACTAGGATAGTTGCTCTTTCGAGCTCAGGGGAGGATCATGCAAATTAATAGCAACAAGCAGATGTTTGAAATGACCCATTGTGTTTTCATGGCTCTCAGAAACTGATAGGTCTCCTGTTGTCATGATGGGAGAGATTTTTCTTGAGGCAGAGTTGACCAGCCAGGAACCTGTGTGTGAGCCTGGAGGAATGTGTGCCTGGCTGACTTTGTTTTGGTATAGCAAGCACTCCTCTGGGGGGTGGGGGTGGGGGGTTGACAGAGAGAGGGCCAAGGGGGCCCTTCTCTTTCCTGTTACGCTATTAGTCGCTGCCACAGACTTCTGACTGCCACCCTGTGCCTGGACCAGCCAGCTCATCCCAGAGTTCGATTTTCTATTCTGATGATTCATGGCTTCCTTGGCAGGGGAATTTTCAGACTGAAAATGGGAAACCTGACAGATTTAAGGATGCCTTACTAAACATAAGTGATACAAAGTTGGAATCTGAGGTAACACTTGCATGTAAACACCAAATTGATAAAACCTGGAAAGCCAAGCCCAGTTGGAGCGCCCGCACTATCCAGCTGTGGCGTTCAAACCGGTCTTGTCAGGGTGGTTCAGCAGCACCAGTACCACCCAGAGAGCTTGTTGAAAATACATGTTTTTGGGCCTCCAGCCAGGCTTGCTGTATAGGAAGCTCTGAGGGTGACACCGGGTAAACGGTGGTGCTGCGTTAGCCAGCCCTCGGGTGATTCCAAGGCACACTCAAGTTTGAGAACTGCTGTTTTATTTTTATTTATTTTTGGGGGGGGTGCAAAAATTTTTTTTAAATTAAGGTGGGAAAACTCCTGGATGTACATTAATAAGGGTAAGAAGAGTCTTCAAGTCAATTTTCAGATAACTTTTCCTAAACACACTTTCCTAAAAATGTACTGCCTGAAATTGCTTTTAGAGAGCAAGTCCTCTTCTTCCACCTCCCCTTTTTGCAATTTCCTTCACCCACTTGACAAAATCAAGGCACATAGCCCACCCATCACAAATCTCCCTCTGGGGCATTGCTTCAGGTAGGGGAACAAAACCCTGTTCAGGACACTGGAGGGTGGTGAAAAATATGTGTTGGAAGTAGATGGCCCTCCTCACTTCTCTGCAGCTCAGGTGAGTCACCTGAGAAGTGCTGTTTTAAAGGAGCACTTTAAAGTGCTCCTTTAAAACAGCACTCTCACGCCCTACTCTTGTTGGGGAAACCAGTCATAGAACTAAGCCACAGGTTTATTGTGGATTCAGGCAGATGGGTAAGGAATCTTGAAGACCCAGAGAGATGGGACCGCCTTTAATGCTGAAACAGGGAACTGGACACACAGGCAGACCAGCAGTCAGGGAGGCAGGCAGCCTCCTAGCCACCGCTCCCTTCCCTTCCATGAGCTTTCCCTATTTCCTGCTCTTCCTCTGGTTTCTCTTCTCTCTTGTTATGATCTCCCGCCTGGGCATCTGCACTTATAGGTACATGTGCCCCGTGCTTACACCTCTCGGCCCCAGATGTCCATGTGTGCCCTGTGCTTGCCCTCCCAAGTGCTTTTTGCACCAACACAAGGTATCATATGTGGGAATGACACCTGGGAGGAAAGCAAGGGAGCAGCCACAGAGGCTAGCAGCGGGGAGGTGAGAAAAAGCCTGAGTTACTTTATTTCCCTACACTCTCAACCTGGAGAGGCCTGCTCACCTTTCAGACACTCAGGGAGCCCAGGAGGCTGCTGCCCGAGCCCCTGCTGCTCGGGCTGACAAGACACAGAGCACACATCCGCCAGTGGCACTGAGGAAGCCAACTGCATTTAACTGTCTGTCTGAATCTTCTGAGGGCAGAAGCCTGGTCTTAATCATCTCCTTTCCTAATGTCTGACAGGTTTTCTGGTACAGAGGCTGTGGATGGATGGTCATGAGATTCCGGGGAGAAAGGCGGTAGGGAAATTTTATTTTTTAAATCTAATGATTAATACCCAGAGAAAGCAATCACATAAAATTTTCTGTTAAAAAAAAAAATAACCTGGATTTCCCCCTAATTTTTTTAAGCATGACCAGTCACTAGAGGCCTGGATTTGAAATTCTCACAAAACAGTGCGGCCTTAGGCAATTCAGTCCACCTCTTACTGCCTCCATCTGTTCATCTGTAAAGTGGAGGGATTACCTTTCTGCAGCAGTTTTGAAAGTTAGGAATATTGTTTTGCAGCATCTACATGGCAACCAGTGTTACTATTCACCAGTTATAATTTAT
Organism: Talpa occidentalis; assembly: GCF_014898055.3. Lineage (NCBI taxonomy): Eukaryota > Metazoa > Chordata > Mammalia > Eulipotyphla > Talpidae > Talpa > Talpa occidentalis. The sequence goes on from NW_023605248.1 coordinate 15,925, forward strand.
TTACTATGTAGTGAAAGCAATCTATTTTATTCCTTAAAAAAAATATAGGGCTGGAGTTCCTCTAAGGTCCCCAACTTCCTTTGGATTTTAAAGAAAAATGCTTTTGTGTTTCAAAATAAAAATCTTTCAATTAGATTCTGAAGAAATGATGATGCTAGAATCTGTACCTGGAATCTAAATTACCCATGAGTGCCTTTTATAAATGAAAACTGCAAGCAAACACAATGGCTGTGTGTGTATGTTTGTGTTTTTGTGAGCAAATGGGATACAGAAGGGCCAATTTTAACATAAACTTGCTTCATTTTCTGTAAGCCCCTTTGTAGGGTAAATGATTATGAGGCTTTTCTGCGCTCCCGCCATTAGGATTGATGATGGATCCCTGTGGTCCTGAATGCATGCCTGATGGTGGGCACCTGGAGTAGGGTGTGGGCATATGTAGGTGGGTACACCTGGGCTGAGACTGGGCCTATAAGGGTGGTTTCATGGGGACTCCAGCAGCAGAGAACCACCAGCAGAGACTGCCAGAAGGAGAACAAGCAGAGAAGCAGAGATCACGAGAGAACAGCAGAGAGCTCAGAAAGAGAGAAGATTCGCCAGGGGCTAGGAGGCCTGCCAGCCTCCTGGCCCCCTGGCACCCCTGCCTGCCGTGTATCTGGTAAAATTGCAATAAAAGCTTGAAAAAGCCACCAAGGGCTCCAGGACTCCTTTACCTGTCTGCTCCAATCATAGAGATCCTGCACTGTGGACTTCCTGCCCCTACACCCTTCTAATGCAGCATTTTTTCAGGCATTTTGAAACTAAAGGCCCACCCCCTCCAGGCTTCTGTGCTTGGCCCCAGAGCTCCGTTTGTGGGTAGTGCAAGCGAGAGCAGGCAGTGGGCATTTCACTGCCTGCTACCAGTGGCCTCCCTGGGGCTGAGGCTGCTGGCACAAGCTAGCAGTGATGGTGGAATGCGGTGGTTCTCCTATCACACTGCCCCAGGGTTCAGGGCTGCAGGGAGGAGCATGGGGTCCCACTGGGCCAGCTTTAGCTGTGGCTCCTCTGGCTGCAGGCAGTAGAGAAGGCTGTGGATTTGGTGCCTGGACAATGGAATGGACTGATCAGGTGTGAACTATGAGCTGATTGGTAAATGATCCAATCAGACTGGTAGGAGTGGGACCCTGGGAGAGGAAATATGGCTGGGCGGACGCCAGCATGGAACAGGACTTTCTCTGGCTTGGGCTCTCGCACTCTGTGAGGCGCACTCAGACTCCCGTGCTCACTTGGACACCCTTGGGACTCTCTGAACAGGACATTGCTTGGACTGCATACTCTCAGATACATCGAATAGCTGACCTCTGAAGGAAGAAAAGCTGAAAAACTTTGCAGAGGCCAGGGGCTGCTGCCTCTCTCCAGCCTGCCTCTTGCATCACCTAAAGGAGCACCAGGCCTTGGGTCTGGAGTCTCAAAGAGCTGTTTGTTGCTGTTGGTGGGTGAACAATTCACAAAGAGCTGTAATGCTAGTGACCAGGTAGATGCCCGCATAACTGGCCAGTGCTGTCCAGTAATGTGAACGAGTGACAGGCACTCGGTGTCTGGGTCACTTCTGAGAGCTGGTGGCATCACCCCTGGGTGCTGCTGCCTCTGTTGCTGTCTGGTCCAGCGTCTGGTACTGTCCATCCTGACCTTCAGACTATGGCTGCAGTCATCACAGCGGCCCCACCTGTGAGTCCCTCCAGCTGCAGTGAGTTGGATCCTGGCCCACAGCTTGCCGACCACAAGCTCCAGGCTCTCATTAATGGGACAGTGCCATCTTGGGATGAGCACTTTGTTTAGGAGTTTTGGACACTGTGGACATGAGTGGGGTGAGAGGCTGGCTGCCTGAGAAACTTTCTTCCCTGTTAAGTAAACCTCATCATTGTTTCCTGAGACTTAGTGGTATTGCAATTGTGTGTGCAGGTGTAGAACTCACAGTCAGAGACTTGTCCTCCACTGCACTGCCCTTAGAAGGCAATAGCACTCCCCACCTTTATAGCCCTATTTCAATTTTGCATTTGCTCTCTTTGTTGAAGATCTCAACTGTGATTCCTAGAAGGTGAAAACAAAATGACATTTCTGCCTCTTCATGGAAATTGTTCAATAAACAAATGAATTCCAGTGAATGTACTTGGTTAGTGAAACCCTTTGGTGATCCTACAAGATACACTGACTAAGGGTCACCAAGTGAGTGCTGTATTAACACTCTTCAACTGACTGTGGGCTTAACCAATTAAAAAAATTGTGTACCCCAAATGTAGACTAACCTTAATAAAATCCCTCTGCCTCCCTGGTTTCAGCTATTTAATCCCACCTGACTGGCCAGGGAGATATCCCCAGACCATCATGGTGGTGTGGTGTTCTCTCTTGCAGGAATGTCAGCTAGGGATTGAATGGAAGTCAATGGTTAGAGGAGGCGAGTCTGACACGCAGTGAAGATGTGTGCTCAGGCTGTGGGTGTCATATTGGCTCATTTACCCACAGAGGCAGAGGGAGGCGGTGTGCACAGGAGACTGGGGCAGAGCAGAAGACACAGCTCTGCACCAGTCCTAATGGCTTTCCCCGCCTCAGGTAGGGTCCTTCATGAACATGTCCCTTTCTGGCCTCTGGTTCCATATGATATCTCACTATCCTACCATGAGTTCTCATTTGCTTTTACTCCCTCTGCTTTTTTTTTTCTTTTTATACAAGAACTGGGGTACAGGCCAGATGTGCGGGAGGGTGAGAGGATTCACCAGAGACAGAGTGGGGAACAGAACAGGCAGACTGACGAAATACACTGCTGAGGGGAGCAGCAGGCGAGACAGGAAAGGTCTGCTTGCCATGTGGATTGCTCTGAGGCCAGCGGGGATCGAACTGGCACTGCAGAGGCTACAGACAGCTTCACAGCACTGCACCCAACCGCCTGCGCCACCAGGGAGGCCCTCCCTATAACTGCTTTCTGAAGCTGATAGCCACATTAGCAATAAGTAGTGTTGTGTCAATGACAAATGCATACGGACATTTTAACATTTAAAAATCATATCAAGCTTAAGGATTTATTTCTAATTAATAGTGAAGTTTTGCAATGAAGTTGGTTATTCAAATCATTCCTGTCTAATGGACTAATACTTCTAACACCCAGTGGAGAGCTGGTTTCACCACTCTTAGGTTTTAAATAACAAAGAGAACTAGAGTTATTCAGCATGTCATCAGTAGGAAAGATCTGAAAACCTTTGATGCTCTTTAGCTCTGTAACTTAATGATTCAGGTGTAGTCAAGTACTGGAGATACCATTTCCTTCTCCAACAACATGGTATAAAACCACATTCAAGGGAGGTCACGGTGGCAGTGAGCACTCTGATTTGGGGATGGAGTAAGCAGTTGAATGTAAGTTTCTGTTCTTTAATTCATTTGATAGTCTTGGAAAAACCGAGAGGAGAAACGTAACAAATGTTACATAGAAAAATATTAAGGTTCAGTTAATTTTGACCATTGTCACTCATTTCCCCCACCATGCTAAATCAAGCATTAAGATAAGAAGATCAAAGAGTTGAGGCAGAATGAACATAAAACAACAATGGCCACACAATGTTGTCTTAAGTTAGAGCCCCTTACATCATTATTTTCAATACAAAACACCTTTCAGTTAGGTTTCAATTGTTATACAGTCCCATTAATCAGGGGTTGACTGGGGACCAAATCTGGAAAGTCACCTTATTTTGTAAGGGCTGTGAGCTGAAAAAGGTTTTTGAATTTTTAAACAGTTCTGAATAAAATAAAAATCACATTTGTGGCGCATGGAAAGTTTTGCAATTCAATCTTCAAGGTCTAAAATAAAGTTTACTGAACACAGCAAGGCCTGTTTGTTTATGTGTTGTCTATGGTTGCTTTCACACTACAGCAGAGCTTCTGAATAGCTGTGACCAAGATTGCATGACAGCAAAACCCAAAATATTTATTTTCTGGCCCTTCATAGTAAAAAGGTTTCGGAACTGTGGCATAGAAGCAAGGTTAACCTTCTTTGTAACACATCTCTCAAGTCTATGGGTCTTGAAGGGCAGAAATTGGGGGTGTGTATTTATGTTCTAAATGAATATGTAGAGATAGGCAGATAGAGAAACCTATACACTGAGTTCAAAAGGCCAAGGTGCCTTTGGTAAGTCACTTGACCTGAACCTCATTTTTCTCCTCTATAAAGTGGGGATAATGCCTGCCACATTGGGTTCCTTATGAGGCTAACGAGAATACCATGGATGTATTTACTCACTAGATAAATGACAGTCTTCACATATTAAGAACTCAGTGAACACCTTGAAGTGTGAATCTGAATGTTCTGGGTGGAATGGGGTAGGGGGGTGGTGACGGGTAGATGTTAGTTGACCTGTAAAGAACCAATTCCTGGATCCAAGAGGGAAGGTCAGGCTATGGAAGTACTTGGCACATGCAGAGGAAAAGGTAAGGAGGGAGGCAGGACTGGAAGGGGCACAGGAATCATTACTGTTAATAAAAACTAAAAGGAAAATAGCCACATGGGCAGGGCCTGTTTTCAGAATTTTGACTCTTTTCTCAAAATAACAGGGCTGCTAAAGATTTTTCAACAGAAGTGACAGGTACATAGTAGTGTTTAGAAAGTTTTTCTTCACACTATCTTGCTACCAGTGTGGACTTTTAGCTTTTTCACAGTTCTAGCTTTGAAGACCTGGATGTGTAGGGTGCATATGTCTCAATGGGCGAGTCTTGATTTTAAAAGTATTTGGGGCAACTCTCCTGCCTGCCATTGACTATGCATGTCCCTCTCTCTTCTTTCTCCTGTTCCTAAAAAACTTCTTTTAAAAGGTAAATAAATAAACGAACTATTTGGGGCCCATGAAGAAGTGCTTGCCTCGCAATTCCTGTATTGGGGTCATTTCAAAGGTACTTTCTGGAGGTTACAATCTTGTGGTCCTGGATTCTGAATGAAGCTTACAAAGGGAGAATATAAACTGGAGGTTGTTCTATAAAACTTTCAAGCTGAACAAGAGAAAACTTTGACTAAAACACTGTTTTGTGCAGGTGGCTTTATGCTCCGAGGGATTCTGAGCCTGCTGATTTTTGAGGTCTGTTCATGACATCTATCCCAGCATGTACATGACTTGAAAAAATATACCCACAATGCTAAAAATATTCCAGTCTAGCCTGACGGCAGGCTGTCGGAATGCTATATTCTGATTTTTATACTTCCTGCTGATATTTGGACATTTTCACAAGTATAATGTTTACCTTTTTTGGTTGTTTTTTTCTTTATAAAAGTAGATTATGTGGACTTAGGCTTAAAGAGTGTGCCTCAAGAAAAGGTGCTGGAGGTTGCCATTTCTCAGCTGTTCTTCATAAATTGTTTATCAGGAGTTGCTCATCTGTGGAGCTAATTTTGGGCTTGGGCCCCCATCACACATAGGTGGTGGAGAATCTGGGGAGCGTTCTCACCCTAGATCCCCCCCCATGTCTGTTGGTGGTATAACTGGAGCTGGGGCTTGTCACAGTGTCCTAGAGAGCTGGAGGGAGGTCACCAGTGCGCCAAGCTTCACCAACACTAATGTTATAGACATGAAAACTGCCTTTTAGGGTTTTAGTCTGGAACTGAAAAGTGGCCAAGTAGCAAAGTGACAATAGTTCGGCTCTTCTGAATCACAGAAAATGTATTCTGACCATGCTGTGCTGAAGCTTTCTAAACACTCAAGTCTTTCTATGACATAGTGTCCACTGTGTACTTCCAGGTCAGAGTGGGCTGGAACACAGGCCTGCCCTACATAACAAGCACCAGAAGTCCCAAAGAGACCAGGGGCTAGGATGGGAAAAGGTATGGGCTGTCTACTGAGTTACCAGTACAACTAAGGACAAATTGGTTTTTTGTTTCCATTTTTAGAATTTAATCAACACAATTGTTCAAATTAGTAATCAAGAATTAGAGAGACTGCATATTAATATGGGCTCAGGAACTTCTTTCATTTTTGGACCCAGTAAAATTTTCAGTGTACGCCTCATTTTTGGCAATATTTGGGAATGCTGCCTTTTACTTTACTACTCGAGGTTAAGACATATCAATGTAGTGTAAATTAGCTGTAAGATTCCAGAATTCCTTTTAGCTTATGGAACCGCAAGTGTCTAGACAAAATAGGGGGCTGCACGGACACATAACAAATCAACAAACAAGAAAAAGCAGAGGGAAGAAACGAAGCACTAATCACTTCTGGTACAGGTTTACTGCAATACTTACTTACATTCATTCAGTACATAAAATGTAGAATATAATATAACCTCATAAACTTGTCTGTAGTGCATCCCAGCATCCTTCACTCTTCTAACTCAAGACATGCTCTTTCTATGTAATATTATGGGCTTAAATAAATACCATTATAAAACGAACTTTCCACTATTCTTGATCGTCTTCTCTCCCTAGTAAGTTTAGAGTGATTGCACAATCCTAACTGCACAAACACCATTAGGAGCATATCTCAAAGTGGGGACACAGTGAGGTGGGTCAGACAGGATACTTTAGATCAGAAATGTGGCACATTCACTGTGAGTATGAGAAATGCAAGAAGAAAATCACCTCTGTAACCTGTTACATTTTTCCCCTGCTCACTTGTGAAACTGGCTTTCAGGTTTGCCTTAGGCGAAAAATAATGAATGTCATTTGAATCAAAATGAGGACAAACACACCCAGTACCTGTGATCACTCACCTATTTAATGCACCAGTGAGGATGTATGAAAAGCAGGCTCTCCTAAAAGCAGTTCTGCTCTCAACAGATTTAATATTAAGGTGGCTAACAGGATTGACAGCTGTACCAGAAGCAGAACCGCAGAGTGAATGTCCACCAGGAGGACAGAGGAGGCGCCTTTTCCTTCGTAGAACACCAGATGAAATTTTGGGGAAATATCCAAAGAACAAACAAACGTTAAGAGCAGCTCACAAAACTCTGAATGTGCTCACCTCTGAGATTGAGTCATTTCATCAGCTGATTCATTTTATGTTTGAATTGTTCGTCTGTTTAGTGCTCCCAGGAAGGGCTGGTGTCAAATGTCTGGCACATTGCTGACACTCAACAAACAATATTAATCCTTACCATATGACCTAATTGAAGGTCTGCACAGGAAGCTAACAGACAAGGTTTCATCTGTCCTCCCTGCCCAGATGGAGTAATTCAACTTATTTGGACATTTGTAATGTACCAGTGAAATGGATGGCCCTCAGATCATCACTTGTCCCCTTTAATTTCTGTGGGTACAAACAGGCGACTGTGGAGTTATGTGATTCCATTTCCTTCTGTCAGCACTGCACATGCATGCCCATTCTTTCCCTCTTTAGATACCAAACCCCTCGTGTACAATGACTGTGCCACTTACACATTTAGATCCTTCCCAAGAGCATCTCGCTATCTGCAGGCTTAAAATCCTACTCAGTCTCATGCACCAAGGAATAACTCATGAACAAGAACATCAGATCAGCCCTCAAATGGAGGAGCCACATGTCAATAGAAATAATAAGCTCAAAATGACCTGCTCTGGATAGAAGACAGTGTTCCCGAAACTAAACACCAATGAGTTGAAAGGGACTCCAAGCACTGGCCCCCTTCATACTCCTACACCCAACTCTCTCCCAGCTGCCTAACCTCGGCATCTGACAATCAGGTAACAAATGTCCCATCAGTGAATATTTACTAAATACCTATGTAGAACAAGGCATTAAATGAAATTTAGACACCACCTACCCCACAGGAATTCAAAATTTGGGCAAATGAAGACATAGGCATATGAAAAGACAGTATCTAACACATACTGTAATGGGCACAAATGCAAGGCTCTGGGGTTAGAGGGAGAAAGAATCCTTGGGGGCGCACTTGGGTCTGGGATGTGCTCACACAGGATTGTTTGGTTTGTGACTCTAGGGTGAGCCTGGCCCGGGACTTTGCCAGTGGTTGATCCTGCACCCCAGGGAGAGGCCACTTAAAGGCTCACTGCCTCTAAGGAAGCTGCAGGCCTGAGGTCATGTGAATTCAGTGTCCAGGAATGATCATGATCCAGGCTTACAAGATTGTTTTTGATGCATAGTCTTTTCAGATGGAGAAATTGGAGCCAAAAGCAGGAAAGAATTGGCTTCCCAGTGCTTGAATAAGCACCAGTCTGAGTTGCCTCCCACCCTCCATGGTGTTAGCTTTGAGGCTCAACAACTTTATCTTCCTTGGAGCCGAAGCTTCCAGTTTGTATCATTCTGCCTCATACCTGGCTGATGATGTTTAAGTCTGACATTCTGTGGCTCCTTTTAGTGCATGCTGCTGGCATCCTGCGTGGGCCCACTTGAGAACGCATACCTTCCATTAACCAGAAGCATGCACCTCCCTTCCCTACTGCCCTGCCCAGAGTAGAGCACAGCTGCTCCCCTGCCTTGGGGTAGGGACTCTGGGAACAGCTGGGCTGCAGAGCACTGCTGAGATCAGACAGAAACAGGACCCAGCTGCGCTCAGTCCTGAGCGCACCCATCATGTCCACAGTGATGCCCCCTCAACTCTACTTCCAGGAATCTAAACCTAAGTGATTCCATGGGCATATTTATTTCATGTGAGCCTTTGTTTGCAGTTTTTTTTAAAGATTTATTTATGCATACAAGAACTGGGGTACAGGCCAGAGGTGCTGCGGTGAGAGGATTCACCTGAGACAGAGTGGGGAGCAGAACATGCAGACTGACTGAAATACACTGCTGAGGGGAGCAGCAGGCGAGCAGGAGAGGTCTGCTGCACCATGTGGGTAGCTCCCTGAAAGACAGGGGATCAAACTTGTGCCCACAGTGGCTGGTGACAGCCCAATAGCGCTGTCTTTAACCCGTGCGCCACCAGGGAGGCCCTGCAGTGTTTCTTTTGATACATATATTTCAGTTTTCATATAAGATTGGGAGAGGGCACATAGAGGGGAACCCCTCTATGTGGTCCCTGGTGGCAGTTCAGCCACAACTCTTAAATAAATGCCTGTAATATTCAGTGACATGCCCCATGGCACTTTGTCCTGGGTACCCCAATGCAGCATCATCACTTAGGTAGGGGCGGCCACTTACAGCAGTGTGCTGCAGGGTTCCTTTATGGCCTCAGAAAGCACTCAAAGCTGTCACTGATCAGTTTCTCACCCACACAGTAGTACTTTCCTGAAACTCCTGCAGAGGTCTGTGTTTGTACTTCTTGACTGTGTATGGCAGACCAGAAAGGGCAAGGTGAGCAAATGTTTGGAGCAGGAGTGCCGTGGGCACGTCATCGTGGCTTCTGTTCCTGCCTCATGCTCCTCCCTGTCTCACCCATGTGTGACTAGATACAGGACAGACGCCAACAGGCTCCTTCAAAGTACACTGAAGAGATACTGGTTTCCAAGAGAAATCTGGGCCCCGTCACTTCTGGGGTCTGCGGACCCTTAGGTAGTAGACCTAAGGCTACCTCTGGAGGGGAAAGGGAAGACAAAGTAGGAGGTAGTGTGCTGTCTCTGAGCCCAGGGGACACAGCTGTAGATAGGGGAATACCCTGCTTTCTCTGGTGAGCTCTCTCACATTCCTGCAAGTGACACTCAGCATCCCTTAGAAAATGCCCCACTCCTAGTGGCACATTCTCACCTCTCTCCATCTGATTCAAATATGCAGAAGGCCATTCTATGCCCACCCATCTTGCATGTACAAGCTTTGCTGTCCTCAGCACAATCTTCATCTAAAAATAACCCTTTTGGGCCTCCCGGGTGCCACAGGGGTTAAACACAGCGCTATCAAGCTATTGCCAGCCACTGCAGCACGAGTTCAATTGCCGATTCCTCAGCCGGCCAGGGAGGCGACCCACATGGTGCGGCAGACCTCTCCTGTCTCGCCTGCTGCTTCCTTCAGCAGTGTATTTTAGTAGACCCGCTTCTTTCGCTCCCCACTTTGTCTCTGGTGAATCTTCTCACCCTGGCACCTCTGGCCTGTACCCCATTTCTTGTATGTATAAATAAATAAATATCAAAAATATAATAAAAACAATCCTCTCTAGGGTTGGTGCCAGGGAAGAGGCTTGTGTTATACTCATTTATTTTCCAATCCGATTTCGATGTGAGTGATGTCCCTCCATATTTTGGGGTGCCTGATTGAGGTTTTGAATTTGAGCTCTGGTCTAGAAAAGATCTCTGTGCAAACATCTCTGCTCTCTGGCTGGCAGGGAGTGGGAAGCAGGAGCCAGCCCAGGGCCTCAGCGAAAGG